>NW_016908540.1:237530-398543 GCF_001483705.2 Eufriesea mexicana | reverse complement strand
TCACCATTTTATAAAATTTGGAAGATCGATATTAATTAATATATCAAATTTAATGTAACGTAACAGTGTGCGAGATATCGAAATCAAATAATTCTACAATTCTGTTATTATATAATTATTTATTTACTGCTCAAAAAAGTATCGTCAGTTTTTTAATAGAGAATCTTTGAATTTCTACTCTTCTCTAGCTAAAAAATCGTCGAATGCAAAGGGTTAATATTGTATATTATATATATTTACTTTTATTATTCTACTTTAGATTACAAGTATTGTAGATTCAATGTTAATACGATTCACGGATTCACAAAACTGCCAAATAAATTGCTCTAATCTCCTCATACTTATTTCAAGTCCATAAAAATTCGTAACCTCTACCAAGCATCTCTGAAAATTCGATCGGCTGAAATTCATCACGCGAGGATCCATAAATAAGAGTTCAAACCCGATACCCGCGTATAACTTCATCAAACGTCGGAGTCTTAAGTCGATGATCTTATTAGATACTCTCTTCCATTACCTGAAGTTTTCGTTATACCTGGCACGCTCGAGCAGAATTTAAAAGACTTTGCCAGAAACCCATTTCTCGTTTATAATCGACAACGATCCACGATGGCATTCGATGAGCGAAGAGGGTATAAATCAATTCCTCGACTCGCAGCCCGCACGAAAACAAGCTCGATACCTAAGAGGAAGCGTCTCCTCGTCGGGGGTGCGGAGAAAAATCTTTGATTAATTCGGGAAAAGTTGCGAGAAGAGGAACCGAAATCATCTAGACACGGTGGTCTCGTCTCGGGGATCTAGAAGATCGTATCTATCCCACCCGAGGAGTTTCTAATCGCCCTTCTACCTAGACATTACCTGCCCCGTTTCGCGTTCATCCTGGATTCAACACCAGTTCCAGTCGACCGACTGCTCGTTCAGAATTTTGAGAACCTCCGCGATGCGATTCTTCCATGGCCACCACTCGTGGATCCGAAGAATTTTATAGGTAGTATCGATACTTGTATCTATATTTTTTAAATTGGCTTCCGTTGCGTTTTTGCAATAATTTTTTAATTAATATTGGGAATATAGAAATTTTCTTTTCTTTTGTATTTTTTTTTTTTTTTAATTATAGCTTAATTCTTGTTAATTGTGTTAATCTTGTTAATTAATATCGGGAATACAGAAGTCTTTTTTTTCTTTTATTTTTTCTTTTTTCTCTTTTAATTGTAGCTTAATTCGTGTTAATTCTGTTAATTAATATCGGGAGTACAGAAGCTTTTTTTTTCTTTTGTTTTTTATTTTTTCTTTTTTAATTGTAGCTTAATTCGTGTTAATTCTGTTAATTAATATGGGAAGTACAGAAGATTTCTTTCTTTTGTTTTTTGTTTTTTAATTGTAGCTTAATTCGTGTTCATCCTATTGAGGGATTTTACACTGTTTGTACTAGGAGTTAATTGGTGTGAATGGATGATTATTGTAGTGTGAACGTTTCTTGTTTTGTGTATTTTTTATCGTCGTTTAAGACTGCAAAATGGAGCGGGGTACAGAAATAAAAAATGGCGGATGTTAGGTATTTATTAGAAATTATAAGTGCCTTCGATTTTTATTTAGATGGTATCGAATAATTGAGTAATATTTCTTAAAAATAATTAAATAATTTGGGTTAAAGACCCAAAGCACGAATTTCGAATCTCTGCACCTGTTATATTATCTTGTCCATTTGACAAAAATAAAATTATCGCGATATTAGGAAAACGAAAAAGTTAATTTTGTGAACTCGATATTCACAATTCGGTAATTAACAATTCGAATTTTTCGAAACGTCAAAATCAAATTTCAACCTACCCCTATAATCTATTTAGCTACACATTCCTCGTCATTAATTCCAATATTAAAAAATCTTTAATTGGAAGTGTACCTTCAATCTCAAAATTAGAGATATATTTATAAATAGTACTCTGTTAAAAACAGCTCATGACGATTTAAAATTCCCCTTTTCGTGGAAATCCAATTCCCCCGTCGAATCGTCTACCCCGCCGCGATAATCATCGACTTAAATCTCGAGCCTTGTAACTCAGCTTCCAGTCATTAGCAGGAAACTCCGTTTTCCACGATTTCCACCAGCGACATCGACTCGGAACAAGGTATCGATGCACACCGGTTGCAGTTAAGAATGGCGAAGGGGGAAAAAATCGGCATTCTACAGTGGTGCGTGACTTCGTTATAGCTGGACTCAGTGGCGTCCGTCGGTTCGAAACAGGCCTTTAATCGACGCGACCTCTGCTCACCGTCCCCTATTTCTGCGGAATCGCTTGGAAAGGCCTGCGAGCCGAGAATCCGCGCGTCTATGGGGCAAATTATAGGAGAAAATGCACGGTTCGGCCGAGCACGTAATCGGTTTGCCTGGTAAAGAATCAAAAGGTAAGTAGGCGGCCTTCGTAGGCCATCGACCACCGGCGCTCATTCTATGTCGCGTGAACTTACACGCTCTTTATCTTTGCACCGATGCATATGAATGAAGCAACCACGGCCCAAGAAAAAGTAATTGATACGGGGGCCGCGTCGGAGTTTAGTGGGACGACGTCGAAACGATATTTTTAACACGAAGGAACGATTAGGCTGTAATTAACGCCGGTTAGGGAACAAATTGGCCACGATCGATGGAAACTATGGATCTTCGTTAACCTTTTGCACTGTAACCACGACTACGACTCGACACGAATTCTTCGTGTCAAATCTCGTAATTATAAACTATATCATGCTACCATAATTGTATTTCACACGTTTCAACGAGCACAAAATTCGAAGAACTTTTAGAATTTTTAGCCGACTTTATCGTGGATGAAATAGGTATATAGTGGTATATAGCTAAAATTAAATGATACCTTAACACGTTCCGTGCCAAGCCCGACATGATCTCCAGGCCATTTGTTGTTTTGGCTAAAAATTGATATATTATTACATAATATGTAATTACATCATTAATCCATAAGTAATTGGCTGGTTTACAGTAGTTATCATATCCTGCGCCATTTATGGTCCATATATGGCGATAGATATAGCGATCAGCTCGACTGTAAAAGTCAGTCAGTTGGAAAATTTTCGATTGGTAAAAAGAACTAGAAGAGTAGTGACATTTTGCAGCGATTGCCCGAATAAGCCATTTTTATGTATCCCTTGCTTTAAAAAAATCAATCATTACCAATTAATTACCAATTAATCATTATTGTATATATAACAATTAAACAAATTTATGTGCTTTACTCTATACTGCATTTTGTATAATGCCTGATTCTTTCAGTGGAAATATATTTTCTCAGAATTAAATTTGCCATAAAACATGTTTTCAGTGTATTAAATAAATATGTCTGAGTGTACCATTTATGGTACACATGGTTTACATATCAAGTTTAACGTGTATCACAAATGGTATACGTGGCATGGAACGTGCTAAATAATTTTTCATAATTAAACAAAGTACAAGGGATTAAGATGCTTTTCGGGTAACGCTGTGTTCATAATCATTTTTCGGTGTTCAATTTTTAGCAAATTAGGATTGTAGCCTAACAAGTCTATTTTTTCTAATCCAATAATTGGTCAGATGCATTTTGCATCGTGTGGCGAAGAAAATAATCAAGACAGGTGAAGATTGAATGAAGTATAGAGACAAAATATACCATCAATACACACACATCTATATATACATTAATTTAACGTGTCAAAAAATTTTGTGAATCCTAGCCCGCGTCAATTAACCATCCCCTGACACATTAGACATTGGATCACCACGTTAGAAGTTGCAACACGAGTGTTATTCAACCTCCCTATCACTTTTGCAACAACGTTTCTGTTAGCTAATTCTATCGCTTTTCGTGTAACGCTGTGTTCAGAACAATTTTTCGGTGTTTAATTTTTAGCAAATTAGGATTGTAGCCTAACAAGTCTATTTTTTCTAATCCAATAATTGGTCAGATGCATTTTGCATCGTGTGGCGAAGAAAATAATCAAGACAGGTGAAGATTGAATGAAGTATAGAGACAAAATATACCATCAATACACGCACATCTATATATACATTAATTGAACGTGTCAAAAAATTTTGTGAATCCTAACCCGCGTCAATTAACCATCCCCTGACACATTAGACATTGGATCACCACGTTAGAAGTTGCAACACGAGTGTTATTCAACCTCCCTATCACTTTTGCAACAACGTTTCTGTTAGCTAATTCTATCGCTTTTCGTGTAACGCTGTGTTCAGAACAATTTTTCGGTGTTTAATTTTTAGCAAATTAGGATTGTAGCCTAACAAGTCTATTTTTTCTAATCCAATAATTGGTCAGATGCATTTTGCATCGTGTGGCGAAGAAAATAATCAAGACAGGTGAAGATTGAATGAAGTATAGAGACAAAATATACGATCAATACACGCACATCTATATATACATTAATTGAACGTGTCAAAAAATTTTGTGAATCCTAACCCACGTCAATTAACCATCCCCTGACACATTAGACATTCGATCACCACGTTAGAAGTTGTAACACGAGTGTTATTCAACCTCCCTATCACTTTTGCAACAACGTTTCTGTTAGCGAGTTCTATCCTCTATCAGCGAATCGCGAAACGTTCGAGAGCGAAGGAACGTGATAAAAATGTTCGTATGATCGGATTATCACGAGCACGCTTTCACGTCCCTCCTCCATCCGCGTTATTAACGTTCCCCCCTCCCGAACGATTAAATCTGCCCCGTTAATGCGGATAATAGAGGCTACACCGTAATGATCCGCGTAATTTCGTGAATTTTCCAAGAGTGAAAGTCTCGAGGGGGGTAGAACGCGCGTGTAATTGCGACCAACTTTCCCAATAACCCGCGTGTCTTCGCGCGAACGCGTGTGGGGGGCCGCGAAACGATCCTGAGAGGTCCGGGAAGCTTCGCAAGATCCTAAATATCGATCAAGAGGACGCGAGGCTGCGCGTACTACCATTCGACGGTACCTTTCTAGCTGACCTTTCGTCCACTGTTATTAAATGTCAGGAGTTCGTTCTAATGCCGTGTCACGGTAGTGGTTGACACCTTTAGGCCGACTATGGGGCGAAAGATGGCGTACGCGAAGAAAATTAATCTTCGTTGAATAAAGTTTCGAGGTCTTCTCTGCATCTTTGATCTCTCTGACTCGTTTGAAAAATCCGGGATGAAGGTACGCTTTTACGTCACTCGTGACAGGAAAATGAGTGTATGCTAGCGAAATTCTAAATAAACATTTTGCAATATAAGTGTGGATGGTAATTGTAGGCAATTATATGGATATAATTGGTACATACTCTTTAACTCTTTGCACTCGACGATTGTTTGGCTAGAGAAGAGTAGAAAATCAAAGATTCCCTACTAGAAAGTATAATAATAGAATTGAAGAATTATTCGATTTCGATACCTCGTATATTATTAACTTACATTAAATTTGATATATTAATTAATATCAATTTTGCAAATTTTATGAAACGATGACTGAAGATCACCTCTCGAGTGCAAAGGGTTAATTTCACAGTGAGGTAAAATTACGAATTCAGGCCGAAAGAATTTCCAATTTCTTTTTAATGTTCGAAAACACTTCGGCATGTAATAAAGAAATATAAGAAAACATATTTTATATGTATCTTATTAATGTTTTATATTTTATATTATATTATATAGATTTTAAAATACCGGATACATAAGCCAACGTCGCAATTCAAAGTCAACGGTATACTAAATTTAAAACTAAACCACGTCTCTTTCTTCACTTAGAATAATCTTAGAAAAGAAAGGAAGCAAAGAAACTAGCCACAGATTTAGATATTTTTGGTAGGCTAAACAGTTTAAACGCGTTACCCTGACCGTGTGTGGCACGAGACAAGCTGTATAGTACAATACTTGACGCTCTGTTAATGGGTTAATCAAATGGACACATGAGATGATTAAGCCTTGTAAATATAAAATAATAAAATACACTTTGAGTGGTGGAGATTTTGTATATGTAAATTGACTATGTTGGAACTGTCCTTGGATGAAACTAGTTGTTACATCGTGGTATCGTGTGGGGTAGGTCTGGAGACGTTTATAGTTAGTCGATCGCTAATTGGATGTTCTTTCAAGAGAAACCCTTTTTAATCAGGAGACGCCCCTATTGTAGGGGTTGTTCCACGTTTTTCTTGGGGCAAAAGAAGACGCGAGCTATCGCAGGAGACGATTAACTATTTTTCCACGCGTTGACCGGGTTCTATTGTCCAGGAAACAAGAAAGTATACCTTTGACCTGTGTTTACTTGTAATCTGTGACTATTTGTATCACGAACGTCTTTCAAACTATTCGCTTTGTAGCAATACTGAAGCTATCACAGTCTAAACTACCGTTTTCAAATTCTTAGTAAAAAATTAAAAATTTCGATTTTGAAATTCTGAAATTTCTTGGAAATTCTTCTTCTGTCATTTTACTGTCTACCAGTCATTTGATTAGTCATGGCAGCTTTAATTTTAGAATATCGCGATGTTAGAAAATATAAAAAATAATAAAATATTATAACGTGATAAATAAATATTATAAAATATTATAATTTCCATTTAAAATATGTAAAAATAAAATCGATGGGAATAAGATTCGTGAAATCGAGTTGGAAGATGGCCTCTCGCCCACGTGTAATAGATCGTGTCAAAGTGCGGAATGAGATCATCAGATCACAGGGATTAAAAGAAAATGGGTGTAAAAGGTGGAGCAGGTGGAATAAAGGGAGGGTATAACAAATGTCGTAACCTCGATAATAAACGAATAAATTTCATGAATAATGCAGGAGCTGGCTGACGTCACGAGAAGTATTCTCTGTTATTATTAAACGCGTAGAGGGAAACCTACTTTCTTCTAACCCCTCGTGATGAACTAATAATTCAAAACGTGAATTTTCAACGGGCACGTTTGAAGAATGTCGGCGAGAATCGCGAAGTCATTAGCAAACTACTAACTACGCAAGCTGGATGCAAATGAACACGGCTGAATGCGATGGTATGTGTGCCTCATTTTCCTACAATTAACCGATGAACACCGTTCTTGCGCCATTTAAATAAACGAAAAATACAACGCACGCGGAATTGCCGCTACGATCGAAATTAATAATTCATTTCGCAGACAGAACATTTCAGCAAATCGCGTTATTAGCGCTTTGATGTAGCTTAATTAACTCGGAAGTTGGTACAATATCCCCGTATTAAGATAATTACACAGTCTAACGAGAATTTGTTACGCGCGTGCTATATAAAAACTTCGTATAATTAATTCGTAAATTTTTTCAAATTCCTGAGAAGCAATAAAAATATGGAACTAGGTTCACGAATTTCCTAATGTAAGGCAAGTTAGTTAGGCTGAATATCGGCAAAGGTCGTGGCCCGTTGTTCGCGACTTAGTAAGGACTGGTGTGCTGTCGTGGAAAACATTCTACAGGCGAGATAACAATGGCCGACAGGCGCGCTGAAATATAAATGACGACGGTCAGACGAACGAAGACGTTATTTGTTAATTTTAATAAAGTATTGACTCTTTGGAGCACACTGGGATTAAAAGTGTCCCACCTTTTTGATACACCGTAATGCATGGTGGGACATTTCTAGGCCCACTTCGAAATATTGCAGTAGCTGCATGCGCATAGTTTATATTTCATCATATTTACGTAAAGCAGTTGGTAATACCTTCGGCAAATGTTATGAATGTATTTGCTAGTATTGGCAACATTTAACATACCAGTACAGGTTCATCAATTGTTGCAAGTGGAAGGTTCATCGCGAAAAATATACCAATTTTGTTTCATTTAAAACGCAATAAAATTTTTATGCAACATGGGTCTATTTTATAATCTGAAATCTTGTCCCGCAAAGAGTATTTAAATTAACTCTTTTGTTTCATTTAAAACGCAATAAAATTTCTATGCAACATGGGTCTATTTTATAATCTGAAATCTTGTCCCGCAAAGAGTATTTAAATTAACTTTATTTAAATTCAAAGTGTTAAAAGAAGTGTCTAAAGCCTTTAATCGAAACTTCTACAATTCTCTCACAGTCCTCTCGCACTAGTTTGCTAAAAATCGCGGGAATATTAAATTTCCTAAATATTTTTTAAATTTCGTTTCTTTCTATATTCGATACGCGATTGTCGATCATTTCAGCGCGGGAATATTTCGATAATTATCGAAATATCGTACGAAAATTCTAGATGAGTTATATATTTTCCAAAATATTCAAGAAATACCTCCATCGCGATATGAACTACAGCAGAGTGAAAAATTGAAGAAAGCTTCTAAAATTCTGGAAAAATGGCTGGGATGACCGATTAAAAGTCATACGCGACTGTTGGGAATTCGAAAAATTTCAATTCGAAATTTTTTCATTCCATTTTTATGCGGAACAATGCAAATCGCATCCTAGAGAATATCGAATCAGGGAACGAGATTAGCGGGTTCACCGGATGGGAAGAGCAGAAAGCGATAACGACCGCTTAAAGTTGCACGCTACGTCAAACGAGACTCCTCGACATGGCTCAATTAACTTCGCTCGTGATTACGCTCGCGAGTCGAAACTCGATCGAACTTGTCAGAACAAAATGACCATCGATCATCGTCGCATTAGACAGGAAATATAGCGGGCAAGAGCGAACGAGAACAGGGGAATATTAACGTGCAATATGACGTTCGTCACGTAACACTGGCCCGTACAATGCGCCGGTTACAAAGGGAACGCGCGACGATCGGCGAACACGTTCATCTCCACGCTTCGATAAAGCGAAGCCCAGCGATAGTTACGCGTGATTGTTCAACGTTAACCGCGCTAATATCCAGTGAACGGTCCGCGGATTACAGCTGCGAGATTAATTTCCACTTTCCAGCGAATCTTTTGCGCCAACTATTCGCAGAAATCTCGCGAATTCGTCTTTCGCGGGCTGTTGACGTTCTTGTTCCGCGGAAATTTATCTTCCATCAGCGACAGCCGATTTGTCGCCTCTATCTTTTTTTTTAAGAGTGACATTCTATTGGTAATTCCTAGGGTAGATTTTGAAATAGCATGCTTGCAATTTTTCCTGCTATTTTAATTCCAAGTGAGTGGAAAAATTTGAGGAAATTTGATTTGTATTAATGATATTTAATCTTTTATATTGATCTCGACGAACGTGCTGTGAGTCTATAACGTGATAGAAAATTGCAAAGATTCTTTAGAAAGATACTACTACCCCTGTCAAAAATTTTCCAGCAATGCTCTAATACGAAATTATTTAAAATTACTATAACATTTTAATAAAATAATTCGAAGCTTTGTTTATTGTCAAGAAGGAAAGAATTAAGGAACAAGTATTATTGAGTTTAGCTAAAAACATTTTACCAAGAATGGTATTTTAATCTTGAATAAATATCTACAGGGTGTCCCAAAAAATCTATACACACTTTAATACCTTATTCTTTCTAATTTATTTTTTCTTTCCTAGGTACAACCCTAGATTAATTTAAAATAATGCCTTTAAAATAATTTTAGACTAGACTTTAAAAAACGTAATAAAAAAATAAATCTTTTGCATAAACGTAATAATAATAAACGTAAGAAAAAAATAAAAACTGTTTTTATAATCATGCAAAGTGTGTATACATTTTTGGGGACATCCTGTATTTATAAATTTGATAAAATTCGCTAATACTACGATATATATATAATATAACGATATTTGTCAATTCCCCATTTGGTTTGTTACCATAATTTGATAACGAGTGAGAGATGTCCACAACGATATCATTATTATTTAAAATAATAGGTAACAATATTACAGACACGTGTTAATAGTCGATATTAAAATAAAATAAAATAAAATAAAATATCGAAACAAAAGATACATTAATTTATAGGAAATTTCTTTTCATATCGTGATAATAAAACGTCATCGAATTATGACAGCATGACGGAAATGCCTCCAAGTTGCTATCTGCCTATACCCAAAGGGACACCCAGTGCAGACTATTAAAATACCTACAGATGGCGTAACATAAATGGGAAACTAACGACCAGACCACTGACCACGTCAACCATCTTCGACGACAGACGTCCTCGAGCAACCGGCAATCCGGCAATCCTCTATCGCGGTCATTATCTTCGGAGAAAAGTAAACGGAACTGCTGATAATAACGCGGCATTATCTCCGAGCGCACAATGGTGCACGCGAGCGAGTGATGTACGACACGACGACGATGCAAAATTTAAACTTCCGGTAGTCGTGTAAGAGAGAACGAGAGAATAGGCAGGGACAAAGGAGAGAGAGAGAGAGAGGTGTGAGGAGAGTAGAGAGAGGAGTGAATTCACATTCCATCTACGTCCCTCGCTTCCTCGCTCTATCCGAACTCGGAAAGTTTTCCCGTTGTAACAGCTGCGACCCGGCAGAGAAGCGGTTTTAATTGGGTCCGCAGCTTTCGCACGTAGAAACCGTACCTTAAGGTACACGTCTGTAATTTCACGAATGGACCGACCAACCTTCGACCCCTCCGGGGTTGCAACTCTACAGACAGCAGAGTTCCACGCCGGTTCCATAATTAAAAATTGTTCGTCTCCTTGGACACCTCCGATCGTCATTCCACTTACGGATCGGGCTCCGAATGTCGGCATTACGTGGTTAAGGAGACTCAGAGATCTAGCAATGTTAGATTCCTTTGGGAGGGAAACATTGTCCGACGATCGTTTTGTCTATGGTGATCGATGGAAGTGAAATTTTCTTTGCAATAGTTATATAATATAATATAATATAATTATTACATTACAATTATAATATAATATAATTATATAGTTATTTAGTAGGACTTGACGATTTTTTTCCAACACTTTTTAGAGATGTCGAGTTGTCAGTGATATTTTGTTCATGTGACACAAGTATTTTTAGGTGTTTCAATTGGTAGCACGGATCTCTATTTACTGAGATTGTTGAATAAGAAGATAGTGAAGATATTAATACGGGATTTTAATAATTAATTTACCCGTATCGTGAGTTGAAAATGTTGAAAAACTTCAGGCAATGAAGACACTACATTGCAATGATTCTAAATGACCATTTTCAAAAATTTTCCTTGTATTAATTACAAATATATTTAATAATTGTTCCTGCACAATTAACATTAACTTTCATCGAGCTAGAATCACGATTATATACATATCAATTTATTTTATTCGCACTTTAATTATTATTATCCGTGTCCACTATATTTAGATACACATTGCAGCCCACTAGTTCCATCATCAAATAGAAGAAACACGAAAGTGTTATAATAATAAATTAATATTGTCAAAAATATCATTTTTATTTGGTCCTATATCACCAGCTTCAGAAATTTTCCTGGTATTAATTATGAATATATTTAATAGTTGTTCTTGCACAATTAACATTAGCTTTCATCGAGTTAAAATCGCAATTATATATATATATATATATATATATCAATTTATTTTACTCGCACTTTAATTATTATTATCCCTGTCTACTATATTTAGATACACATTGCAGCCCACTGGTTCCGTGGTCAAGTAAAAGAAACATGGAAGCCAAATAACAAACTGATATGACCAAAAATATCATTTCTAGATGATCCCATGTGACCAATTTCAAAAATTTTCCTTGTATTAATTACAAATATATTTAATAATTGTTCTTGCACAATTAATATTAACTTTCTTCGAGTTAGAATTACGATTATATACATATCAATTTATTTTATTCGCGCTTTAATTATTATTATCCGCGTCTACTATATTTAGATACACATTGCAGCCCACTGGTTCCGTCATCAAGTAGAAGAAACATGAAAGCCAACTAATAAATTAATATGTCCAAAAATACCATTTTCCTCTAGCCAATATTTCAAGATGGATCTCGGATCTTAATTTAAGTCACTATTATACCAACAAGCTAATCGACACAGCCAAGTTATTCAGATGCCACGTAAGACACGCGTAATTGTCACTTTTGATTTCACTAGACTCTTCGTCGATCGTTATTTTAATCCCCGAGACTCCTCGATCTAACCTAACCTAACAATCAGAGTCCCGAAAACAAACTCTTCCACTTTTCTTCAACCACGAAACGCACAAGAGATCAGGACAAACTTAACTTAAACCTAACCCAAACTTAATTCAAACCACAAGAATACTCGACAAAATGACGAGGAACCTGCTTTTCTGACGGAATGAGTTCGTTACGTGACCATCCATCCGGACGAAAGGCGCGAACGTTATCGCAGCGAAAGGCTAGCAAACTATCAAGATCCTAAAGTCTTTAACCGGGTTGCGCGAATCAGGTTAATCGATCTTCTCCGTGTTCTTCGAAATCCTGTTGCAGACACACGCACGTATACCTGCTCGACCGCAACGACAATAAATGTCAGCGCCTTTATATCACAATCACGGCTGATTATGCGAACCGTGAGTCGTCTTACCGCAGAAACCCGTGTTCCACTCGGATTCCAGCGTACCGAGGAAGATTATGTTTCTGGAAATGCTCGCCGCGACTTTCCCTGATATAAATCATCGCTCGTTGCACATATGCTCGCGAAACACTCGCAACTTTCTAACGCTAATTATCCCTACCCCATTATCATTCGTACAGTCGCAAATATTCCGCTACGAGGAAGAGTCCGATTCCACCTGACTCCGTTCGCGAACGCGAGGCTGTTTCTACCTGTAATTTCCTCGAGATACGACGTTAACCGCGAGATTGGATTACCTGTATCAGAGGTCACGGGAGAGTGGCTGCGACCTAATATCTGTGACACGAAATCGAGAATCGTCTGATGAAATATGAAATATGTTTACTAGATGTTCACTATTAAGATCATTGACAGATTGTAGACGCAATAAATATCGTGCATATGGAATTGACTTCGTGGTTCAAACCTGGTCGCATTTGATACTTTAGCCTGACTGGTTCACAGTTGAGAACCTAAGTTGTTGGAACCGTCACTCTAAATTTCACATTATTTCGATATTTGTTTAATTCTTAATGCAGGCATATTGTTGACACATTTTTGACGAATTAAGTTGAAACACAAGCAGCTACGTTTTGTGATCGTTGAGGGCTATTCTTCGCTAACTTCTGAGGACCTGTAGCGACCAACGTTCACATCCCCACAGCTAGATGGATACCGGAGGTTCGAGGTTTCTCGCAAGTCCTCGGTGAATCCTCGACTTCCTATAAATTCAAGTTTCTATGCTACGTAAATATTCCCTATCTAAGACTGGGCCTACTAGAAAGCCTTACCGACGAGTCCACTAGTAGGCCCAGGACGAAACGCATCCCTTCCTTGTGTCCTTCCACCTGTTACATGTCATAGCACAACGGACATCAGGATATCAATAGATAGCACGATAAGAACCACAAGACAGACATAACCTGCAAATATGACTTTGACATCTCGTAACAATAATTTCCACGTGACACTATACGACCTGCTATCACGTTTGAGTGAAAACTGAATTGAATAACACGATACGTGTGTGCCTTTATACGATCTCGAATGCTAATGACTATGATCCTCGTGACTGTAGGAATCACAAAGACACCACCCTAAGTCTGTGAGAGGGACCCCTACAACCTAATCTGCAAATACGACTTTGACATCTGACAACAATGATTTCCACGTGACACTATACGACCTGCTACCAGGTTTAAGTGAAAAATGAATTGAATAACACGATACGTGTGTGACTTTATACGATCTCGAATGCTAATGACTATGATCCTCGTGATCTCGAAGCGATCCTCTTCGTTGCACGATCTCTATAACGACCTACATCTGTCTTTGGACTTGACACCTAATAACACGGCCTTCAAATATCCTCGACACCTAACAGCGTATGATCTCGATAAACCTGTGGCCTTCGAATGACCTTGGCACGAACCCGAGCTCTATGATCCTCCATAATCTTCAAACAGCCTTAGTTGCTCTGTAACACAACGTCGATGACCCGCGCATGACCTTCTAAAACTTTGATACATCATAACCTAATCTCCATAAACCTCGCGAGCCCCAAACAACCTTGACACTCGATTATACAACTTCGATGACCCAGACATGACTCAAACGATATCGATACACAATAATGCGCAGCTTTGACAGATCCTTGACCTGGAAATAACTTTAATTTAATAATAAAACGTGATCTTTGACAACGATAACCTCACGTGATGTCAGACTTCGCGTTTAAAATATCGCAGCAGGTATTGCTCCATAAGAACAAGCAGTTTAGGAAGGAAAGCCATAAATTTGAAAATTCCTACGATCTCTATCGCTCGATGCAACTTCGCGCTGAACATTCGAGCGAATTATCGCGAAACCTTAATGACAGTCATTACGATGGCTCTTTACCCGAGCGTTGGTATCTTTATTCACCAGCCGTTCCATTTCCCTCAGCGGACATGCATCAAAGCCGAATCGAAGTCGCGGCTCGCATGCTCCAGCGACACAAACGCGACCCATGGTAATCGGCCTCGCGGCTTCCTGTCCCGGATTTCGTATTTCACTTATCGCCTTAATAGCAGCCACTTGTACCAGCTGACGTACGTCGGAATTAAGAGCGTCTATTAACCTGATTAATTACCATTATCGTATGGCACCGGATTGCATCGAATCGACGCGAAAGCAGAAACGCGTCGGGCACCGTACACGGCCTGAGTCCCGGCTAAATAGAAACTCTGCCTCGCAGCGACCTACCAGCGAGAAACTGCAAGAATCCAGCATCTCCTCTGCGGATGAACCAACGATGAACCCGAGGACAGGCGAGCGTGAACAAGGGCGGAGAGAGAGAGAGCGGCAAGGAAAGAAAGGAAAAACGCTGATTACGACGTCAATCACGGACGTGACCCGCAACCTTCAATGCGTATCTCGTACCTCGTTCGTCTCTCCCGTCATTATCCAGCCGAGCGAATCTCTCGATACCTCGCGAGGAGAAACTTAACACATTGCACACCGCTCACGAGTTTTCTCGCTTTTCACGAGAAAAGGTCTCTTATGGACCTTAGATGTCGACACACTGTGTCTTGTCCACATCGATGGAAACCGCGCAGGTCAATCTACGAAAAACTATATAATTCCACGAACCCATAAAGCATTCTAGTTGAAATGGACGTAGGAAATTTATGGCGTAGTCTGAAAGGACCTAGATAAAGTGGGAGAATTTTCCCTCTGTGGAAGAAAACCCAAAAAATTCGAGACCAGTCGTCGAGAAGAGACGTACCCTGTGCTCAAGTATTTCTAAAATAAAGCCTTTAACCTCTGTTGCGATACAGCGAGTTTTACTTTGCTTTAATTGTTACCTAGGGTCCGACGCTGGACTTTCCGTTCAGACCTGGTCCAGACTGGGACCAAAAGGTGCTAACTTTTGGTGTTAAATTCTTCGCCATCTTTGGACCCAAGGTTTGGGAATTCCTGTTATGACAATTGGTACAGTATCTTCGAGTTTTAAAAACACTTCGACTGCCGTTGGTGGTCCACTTGACGGCCGAATCTGGGTCTGAACGGAACAGCAAGCAAAACGGGCTGGGCACTTAACGTTGCAGCGACCATCATTCTCACTAGAGGGATTCCGACTTTCTCGCAAGTCCTCGGAAAACTTCAAATCCTATATATGTAACTTCTCATCCTTCCAATAGTATCCCAGTCTAAGGAAGGGCCTGCTAGGGTACACGCATACTAATATAAAATAGTTCTTAAATCTATATTATCGATTAGATCGCGAGTACTTTACGCTGGAGCCATCGATGTCATAGTCTAAGTTTTCATGTATAACTCTTTTGTACGTTTTGGTTCTTTTGTATGTATATTATTGTATCTAGTTTCTGGCGCATTAAACGTTGGACTGCTAGGGTAGCCTTACTGACGAGTCCACGAAACGCAACCCTTACTTTTCCTACCGCCCAATACATAACCACACCAAGGATACCTGCGCCAGTCCGACATCGATGACCGTGGGGAAAGATCCCCACAACGTGTTAAGTAGAAATGAGAGCTAGCAGTTTTGAATGACTATCGCGGCAGTGGCTCAGCCCCACGGTACAGTTTACTCAAAACCACTCTGTCCGCAAAGGGTTAATTTTATGAATTTTATATATTTAGATTTATAACTTTAACTTCATAAATTTTATAAAACTGTATAAATTTCGTTGCTACACAACTGTATACGGATAATAACGCATTTTAATAAAGGCTGCAATTTCGTTTGATAAATTACAACAGTTCTATATCGTGCAACTCATTGTCAATGTCAAACTATTTCGTGGTGTTAAAGTCTGATTAATTGGGAAGATTATGGGACGTCTGCGTCGAGGTAGAATTAACGCAAATTGAGTTGTCACGAGAGTTTTCGAAGATGTAGAATCGTGTCTTGGAAATACGCGTGGTGGTAGAAGTAGGTGACGCTTTGGAGCAACCTCGGCGGGGAAATGTTATCGAAATGAATAATTCACCATGTTATGTTATTTGTCATTGCTATCTCGATCGCGCGATTCTTCTTGAAGGTTTCAACTTCTGAGCCGACCGATTTAATTCCTCGTAGCTGTTTATCGCAGAATAATTACTAATAAGTACTACGATAGCGATTAACGCAGCGAGAATCTTTCTACCGAGTACATTAATGGATCTGGAACACGTATTTGCAGTTCGACAAGCTATCACCAAGCGAACGTTCCATTTTTGTAAGGAAAAAGTCGGAAATATACGCGTAATGTTTCTTTCAGGATTCCAAGAATATCGAATTATTTAAGGAAAATAAGAAATTCTCGAAGCTGGAGATTTTTCTGAATTTCGCGAGATCTCGACGTCTCGAGAAAGCTATTCTCAAAGATAAAGCAGTTCTCGCGAGCTGAAATCGCGTGCAATTTTTTTTCAAAGGAGATGCCCCATAGACGGGAGAATTCGCCGACGTACAAGCCCGTAGAAATAGCAACGGCTCAACGTGTTGGAATCAATCGCGATACTGATCGCCTTCGGAACGGTTAACGCTCGCTTCGTCGCAATGACAAAAGTTTAACGGTCCGGAATTGAATTCGACGAAGGAGGCACACCCTTCCAGGAGAAACGATAGAGAGGGTAAAAAGAAAAGTTAAAGAACGCTGAGACTGTCTGGCTGTCTGGAAAGGAAAATTGGATTTCGCGTGTTAACAACGAGAGCTACCAACAACCACATCTTCACGGAACAAGACTTTGCTGTTCGATTATACCCCTCTGCTTTGAAACCGACTACGTTTCGTTCATTTCGCACGATTCCGATATACGTACATTTTTCTTCAATGGCAATGCGATGCGAGGAAATTCCATTCGCTATATTTTTATGCTTTATTTTGTGTATTTCGTAGACAAATGTAACAATATTAACCCCTTCCTGTACTTTAACGTGTCAGACTCGTGACGAAGATTTGGCCCAAACGTGAATATCACGAGTCAGACTCGTGAATAGCAAATCGGGTCGAACATGAATATCACGAGACAGACACGTGGATAGTCAATCGGGTCGAACATGAATATCACGAGTCAGACACGTGGAAAGCAAATCGGGCCAAACATAAACGGAATGTGTGGACAAAAATGGACATCAATATCTTCTACATTTTTTAACAGTTAACACTTTAGTATATTTAGATAAAAATATTTAAATAATGTGAACAACTCGCAATAAACTATTTTAAACACAAAATTGATTGACACTTTCTAGAAAATTCTTCTCTCTCTAACTTTTATTAACCGTTACATACCCATGTTTCGTCTTTGACGATTCTCACATAACTGTTTTATTCTGGCACATTCTTCTAAAACAATTTCTCAAACATCATTTATACTAGACTGTACTCGCACATATTATATTTATATCATCGCAAATGAGTTTCGCTTATTCAACCTCATTCCCATTCACACGTATAAAACCAACACTCGCGGAATGATGTTTTGCCAGTTACGATCGTGATTGAGTTTTAGTTCCTATCAGTACGCCACGAGAGTTGGTCACGATTCTAATAATCTGTGATACTAAGCAGTTGACGCCTACCGTTTGGGCCTGGATTGCGTCGAGCTAAGTGGCACGAGAAGGGGTTATTAAAATTAATTTCACCGATGTATTTCAAATTTATTTTACTTTTGCATTAAATTTCACGCGAGCACATTGTTCACTAATTAATTCGTGTAATGGAAATTATACGAACTCAGCTGTATTAAAGAAACAACTGGTAAGAGGAAGTATAAACGGAAAAATATGAAGGCAATTGTGTGAATGCAATATGGTATGAAATGAAAAGGACAGATACTAATATAAGTCAGCATAACAACAAGTTAAGTTGGTTTATAAGGCTAATAAGGAGATAAAACAAAATTACTGTATATCAAAGGAGACGCTTGTAATCCCAAAGGGAAATCAGTGGAACGTTATTGCAAAACGTTATTACAAGACATAGACTAGCCACGTTCTCCGCGATGTACGCAAGAAAATACATGGTCGAGTATTCAAAGCATACATCCTCCAATTATTTCCAGTGCCAGTCTCCAACAGCTCCGGAAACGAGGGGAGCGAGTTGTACCGACGTCCAAAAAAGAGAAAACGAGGGAAAAAAAAAGGAAATGAGGAAAAGGGAGAGATAAGAGGAAAATATTACTCCTCCGAATTAAGGAAGAACTCGGTCTGGCTCCATTAAATTACGACGAGAATCGAAAAAGTTCCCCCGTTAAGAAGAGAATAAGCGTCGGCTTCGCTTAGCGTACGCGCCTCCAACTTCAAATTAATTACACGTCAATTAGGGATACGGCTGCAGAAAATCGAGGCTCGGTCATTAAAGCCGACTACCAAGTTCACCGTACAAAGTATGTTGCAACGCACAGCAACGAGCTAATTTTCACCAACCCACCCTCTTCCCAACGCTCCACTCGTCCGCTTGAATACGCCCGCAGCAGTTCCTAGTTTTGAGCCGACTGGATCTTAAGAAAGTCAATGTTTCGTCGGGTCACCGACTTATTTAATCGACCAACCAAACCAACCAGCCTTCTCTTCGTTATCTCCACCCTTCCTGTCTCCTAATTATTTCATCCGCCATCATCGAGGTAAAAATAACGATCTCGAGGAATTCGAGAATGAATATTTGGTCGATTCGAATAGTCTAATATATATACTAAGACATCGCAAGTCTCAAGATTGTATCGGTAAAATTTGAATATAAGACGAGGTAGAAAAAAAATAGAAAATCTATATTTATTACATAATATTGTGTAATATTTGCTAGATGCAATGTTAATTAAAAAGTAAGAAAATTTATTATAACGTTGATTCGATTATTGTTGCTTACGATAGCCTTACGACGATTTTCCAGTTAACTCACTAGCGCCACCACGACCCGTATCTCCGGTGAACGTATATACTGTGAATATCGTATATATCGTCGAATTATTTTCTAATTCTACTAATATAATTTTGCAATTTCCATCTTACTATTTAAATACTTTAGCTTAACGCGTGTATTTCAATTATCGAACACGGGAAATATAACCGTTCAAACGCATTCGAGAGTGTGTAAATATGAATTGAGCTGCTATCGGTTATATAAAGACAAAACAAATAGGAGAAGCGATAGCTAGAATAGAAATTTGGTTTTAGCGGGAAATGAGTTTGAATATTTATCATCGATCACCATTAGCATTCGTGAAGTTTCTCGATGATGATTCTAGGAACTAGAAGTTGACGTTTTAATTTGGTTAAATTGAATTAGATTAAACTTGCGAATTTAAAGCGTTATTTAAGAAGTTGGTTTGCTTATTCTACAAAAGAATCAGATGGATTCATTTCCTCATTTCCTTAAAAATTTTTGGCACCTTGATAGAGAATTTCAAATTCTGAATAAGCAACCTATAGTCTAATTTATGTTACAGACACGATCATGTGCTACTTTTTGGAATTATCACTGTCGGTTATTTCGCGCCTGTTTTAAGCTTTATTATTAATTAATTATTGATAAATCATCTCCTACGCTAGATCATTTATACTATAAATATTCTATGATTTTCAATGTTTTTCAGCCAATTTCAAAGCGGTTTTTCTCTACAGAAAAAAATTATACGATCATGAATCAAATTCGAGTTAACAACAACAAATCATTACTATAAAATACCGTTGATAAAAGTATTTAAAAAATAATAGTATCTAAGTAGACGATACTTTCGCAGATATGGCTAGAGAAAACCGATACTCTTTTATCCATTCAGCTGACAAAACCAACAAGATTTCAATTCCACACCCAGACTCGGATTCGGTATACGAAAACACGTGAAAAATTTCTCTATCCTGAAAAATCGACTAACCATAGCCGATCTATTCCACCATACCTTTGTCATAATTTCGTCTTTACACGAATACACACCTACACACCTAAAATGTAATTACAATCCATTCATCCTCAAAAATCAACCAAACTTAGCCCATCCATTTCTCCATACCTGTGTCATCCATAATTTCGTCTTTACACGAATACACACCTATATACTTACAATTCGAATATAATCCATCGATCTCTTACCATCCTCGAAAATCAACTAAACTTAACCGATCCATTTCCCCATATTTGTGCTATAATTTCGTCTTTACGTGGATTCACACCTATACATCTAAACTTTGAATATAATTCATGGAAACCCCAAGAACCACAGTCCACGTTATCCATTTATCTATAAATACCATACATGCATAGCCGGCATAAATTTCCAGATCCAGTGCCCGTGACCAGAGCAAACGCTGGAAAGGATTCAATTAACCAAAAACAAGCATCCCGTGTTGAACCCTTACCTCGATTTATCACGGAATTCTTTTCAATCTAGACTCGTAACGACCGCAAGCAATTCTCTTAGTAAGAGAAACGCTGAATTAATAGCCGCGACGTTAAAGGCAGAAGCCTGATCGGACACACGTGATCGCAATCGCTGAGATAAACGACGTTATTCGAGTCCCCTAGCCTCGCAATTAAAGTCGGTTGCGGGCAAACACATCGGTAATTATAATGGGATTCGGTATGACCGCATGCAGAACGCGCGTCGCGGACAGAGAAGCGGTTGACCGATAATAAGGATATTGGTAACGGGAAGCGGACAATGATCATTAGAGAGCGAGAGAGCGGTGGGTGAAGAGGTATCATGACTCCTACGTGACACGGGTCATCGACCTTTCGGCGAAATCATCCTTTTTCCCGGCCAAGAGACAGAATTTAATTGCTTTTCTGTCGCCGGCCAAACGAGTTCGACTTTCAGGGAAGAAGTCCTGCACGCGATTCATCCGCGAGATTCAATGGAGGGAAAAAGTTTCGCGAATTTTTACGCGTCAACGGGGAATACGTTCTGTTGCAGACCCTGAGCGAGTTTCTTTGATTTTATAGCTCAGCTTCTCACTGTGCGTCAATTAGTCGCTGTCAATCGAATCGAATCCTGAGTCTTAGATCTTCCACGAATCCCCCATTTTGCGAATATTAATTATGCGAGAAATATTACGGGAACGTGATACGGAAAAGTGGGATAAAATTATTTTAAATTAAAAAGATACATGGAATTGTTATTTAAATAATGAAATAGCGATACAGAGAAATTTGAGATCTTGTGTCGTGATTTTTAAATTTTTGTTCGGCTTGGATTTAGATCTTTCGTGTGGGGATGTAGGAATGTCATTGTGTGGAAAAGATATAGAATTATTATTGGAGTAATACAAAATTAATAACACTACAATATTCTGTGTACTGATTTTATCATCTATCAATTGATAATTGATTTTGTATGCCGACACCAATATTTATTTCGAATTTTATTAGTAAATTTGAAATTTTAAGAAATATTATTATATTTTTAAATATCAAATATTTAAGAAATATTATTATTATATTATTTTATCATCTATCAATTAATAATTGATTTTGTATACCGACACCATTATTTATTTCGAACTTTATTAATAAATTTGAAATATAAATATTATATTTTTAAATATCAAGTATTTAAGAAATATTATTATTATATTATTATATTAAAAAATATTATTATATCATTATCATCAGTAGCAATCCTAATTTTTCATAAATCTCAACTTTGATAAAATATTTCTATTTTTCTCAAAACCTGATATACCCTCCTTTCTTTACAAACCAATCTTCCAAAAAAGAATGGCATTTTTCCTACATCTTTAAATACAAAGTACTAACTTTTCGCAATCTCGTATACTAACACTAAATCAGGAAATAAATATACAATATAAATATATGTTTAAATATTTCTAAATATATATCTTTCTTGTATCGAATTTTTCTTTTTTTGAATCTCTTTAATCTTGCACAAATTCCTCCATGCTCAATCGATAAGCCCGATAATTAGCCATAACTCAGCCCCTAATGGATCATTCTGCACACCGCGTAATATATGCAGAACCTGCTTCGAAATCAATTAGATAGATCAAGAAGGAAACACCAAAGGCTGGAAGAGCAGTCACTAGAAATCCCCAAGACGGCTCTAATAAGTGCCTCGTCAAAGGTTTCTCTGCCTTGTTTGGATCTCCCTGGAATTTCCATTGCGACCAGTAAATCCTCGCGAAGCGGAGTACCTGTATTCCGTTTCGATCGAGCAAAACTTATATGGATACTTGTACTCCGATGGATACTGTTTGCGGTGATCTTACAAATACATGGCCAAGAATTACATGGAACTCAACAGAAGGCATACTCGAGAACGAAGAGTACGGCTCGTTGCGTGAAATTTGCCATCTTTGCTAATGCCACGATTACGACTCGGTCAGTTGATTTCTCTGTGTCGACAATCCCGTTCATCCACGACAACGTGTAATAAAAAATAATTAACGTCCACGTGTCATATCCGTGTACTACAAATCTCGCATGTTCGCAGGGAACGATAAAAATATCACGGGAAATTCAGAATTAAGAATTTTAAGAATTTTAAGAATTAAGAATTCGCATTTTAACCCTTTACACTCGGCGATCTTTTCGTTAAAGGAAAATAATAATTCGAAGATTTTCTGACATAAAATTGACGATATTTCAAAAACGGTAATTAGAAATCGTATGCAAATTAAGACGTAGAATTATTTTACTTCGATATTCCAAGCATCGTTGAGTAATTGTGAATTTGATATATTAATTAACATCCATCTTTAGAATCTGATTAAATGGCAACTGAGAGGCCTCCCTCGAGTGTTCCTACTATTCCTTTGCGTTATAACCCATTAAAAATTTCTTCGCATCTCGTATCAAAAAATAGGAAATTATTTACATTTACAGTGAAAAAATATTATCGGATGCTTCTTTAAATGCCGACTTTAACATCGCCGGATTTCCAATTCCCTGACGGACAGAATGACGAAAAAGTGTCGACTTGGATGCAGTGTGCGAATCTCGCTCGCAATTATGCCGCGGGAAATTCGGCAAAATCTCGCGGTACCTGCGTCGAACGCGCACGAAAGTTGCCAACTAGTCCCATAATCTCGATAAAACCTTTTTAACGAGTTACTCGACGATAACAGCCGGAATTACGACTACTCGAAATGCGCGTGCACGCGCAAATATTAACAGCATCGGTAACGCCAAAGTGGTTTACCTCTTGTTTATTCGTAAATATAATTTAGAACGGGCAGAATCCGCTGTGCGCGAGCAATTATTTAATTCCCGCGAATTAAACCGAAATAAAGCCTGGCTGGCTGGATTAAAAGAAAATACGTATCCGAATGCGTCGTTCGGCGAATTTATGGCTTACATCCAGCATCGTGGTAGTCCCTCGCGAGTTTCCATAACGGACGCTCGGTACGTTTAAAGAAAGATTCGCGCACGGCCAAGTTAAAGCACGTTGAAAACAGTATCTTTATAGACGATACGGTCGATAACCCACTTAGGCAAGCGTAACGCCAACTCGCGAAATTGGTTCGAATCATGCCACGCAAAAACCCTAGCAATATGCTCGTCATCCTGGTATTCCGCGTGCTTTCGTTATTGCAACTCGCATTCGACATGCCGCTTCTTATTCCCGATTCACTTTATCCACCGACTAAAATGCTGCTCCAAAAGTATCCAGAGATCATGGTAATTAGAAACGTTCATTTGCTCGTAGACATAATCCAATAACGCAAATTCACTATGGGAAAGTAGTATAAAAATAATTGGTACTAACTCGTCGCGCAAGGATCGTTCTGTCAAACTTCACCATTGAAAATTCACTGAAAATTTCTTACGAAATAACAGCTTGAATACTAATCTCTCTCTTTTCCTATTTAAGGTCTTTGAAAACTCTTATCTTATCGGTTCCCTCGCTATGGAGATTTGAACGATCAAACAAAATCGTAAGCGTATTAAGTCCTTGGTGTCAAATGACGTTTCTAACTTGTAATTTTTCTCGTATATACCTGAGGTATATACAGGGTGAGTCGATAAGAAAGGTCACGAAAAATAATAAAAGTATTTCAAATGAATCTTGATTTTTCATGATTTTATCTCGTATTCTTTGAGATACTAAGGTAATCTTGAAATTTTTAAATGGCTTCGGATATTTTTTAACGCTGTCTTTTGTAATAATTAAAAAGACAAATTCAATAATCCATAAATAAGTGATCACGTATTAAATTTAAACCATAAAATGGTGGGAAAATTCTTAGATAGTAATTTCTATAATATCAAGAAGTATAGAAAAAAAAAATATAAAGCAATTTGAAGAATTTGACATTAACCATCTCGAAAAATATGGGATGTTTGCCATTAAAAATCGAGTGGATAAAATTATCGAATTGCCAGGACCTTCCTAATATTATATATATGTCACATCTGAGAAAAATTTTTCTTTAAAAAAAAAAAAAAATGCTAATAGTAACTAATAAAAATAGTAACTAATAGTACTATCAATACACTGAATTTTACCCATAAGTGTAGCTTCTGAGACGAAATCAATCATAGCCCGCAGTCCGATAATAATTTTACCTACGAGTGTATATATATACCCTACCGAAGTTAAAGTAAGTTAATTGGAAAAATATCCGCTAATTTAATCCTCTCGCATAAAGGATCAATCACACCGATCACGAGAAATCCAGGAACGCGATATTGATTCCTCTGAAGCGGTAGGGGACGCGTCATTAAGAGCAGGAAAACGTGTGACCTGTCATGTATCGGGCCAGTTCCGTCGTGGCAGCGATATTGTTTAACGAGGGACGCGTGCATGCGACGCGACTATTATATTATCGACACGAAAAATCTCGACGATAAATCCAACAGCGGAATAGCCTTTATTCCAGCACTCGAAATTCATACGTGGCAACGAATGGCTCGCGTTTGCTCTTCGGGCTGGGTCCGCAAAACGACCGGTTACAATTACGTACGGGGATCCAACGCGTGTAATCATGACATACGCACTTGCAAACACGCTCGTTACAACGCGTGTACGCCGCGCGAAGGGAAACGAGCACGGACAATTTATTCCCGGCTATCCGGCGAACGTTTACGTTAACCAAAGCGAAATCCTACGTCAAACGGTAACAACGCATTGACCGACGTTCTACTGATCATTTTATCGTGCTCCGATTCGTCCGACAACCTGTCAGCTCCGTCTGCCAAATTTTTCCACGTCTCTTCTCGTCAGATTTCGTCACTGTCACACATAAAGTGCACCACCATTACTGTCAAAGCCGATATTATTGCCACACCAAACGACCTGCCAATTTTATTATGAATTTTGCAAGTTAATTCAAGGAAGCTAGGTGGACTAGGTCTAACTAGAGTGTTAGGTCCAACGGAGAGGCTCGAGGGTTGTTCAGGTAGACGACTACTTAGGTCAGCTAGGAGAAGACGATTTTCTTGTTCCAAAATTGCATGTGACGAATAATCGAATAATCGTACGAATGAGTAGGACATTTGTAGCATTAACTGCTTTCAAGGATTAGCAAAATCGTGCCACTGAACAGCATGCCAGCACGGAAGCATCGATCGCAACGAAATTAGACAAACTTGTAAATTCCCGTGTTGGCAATGACCATAATCGCGATTAATATTGGTATAAAGTTTCAGAAAATATAAAGTTTGCTTTGTTAAGTATATTCGTGGAGAATTTAACCAGCAGTAACTGTGTGACCTCGTAACAGGTTGGTCACCTAGGGCTATAATTCCGTAAATTCCTATAAGCTTGTCAAATTTCATTCACGCTACTACCACACCGACCTGTAACGTGTGCTTCGATGTAATATACATCGATGTTGTTAAACTCACACGGAAACCAAGTTTCCTGAACACGAATTGCGGTTCGAGGAATTGCATGAACAAAAATATTGTTAGCGAACAAGAAACCTGTCTTTTACTTATATTCGAATTCTACATATATTTATTTATTTATTTATTTATTTATCTTAATGGGTAATAACTCTTTGGTAACAAGAAAAATAATAATATAGTATACAGAGCTATCTTGAGTTGTTATTAGCCGACAAAGGATACAATATACTATGCTTAACCCTTAGCACTCGATGATTTTTGGCTAGAGAAGAGTAGAAATTCAAAGACTCTCTACTAAAATACTGACGATACCTTTTTCAGCAGTAAATAAAGAATTGTGTAATAATAGAATTGTAGAATTATTTGATTTCGATACCTCGCACACTGTGACATTACATTAAATTTCATATATTAATTAATATCGATCTCCCAAATTTTATGAAATGGTGACTGAAGCTCACCTCTCGAGTGCAAAGGGTTAAAATAAAATAAAAATTCTATTGAGACAGTTGTAGTGATCGTAAAGGTACTTGTACTTCTCCTGCTTTAAAAAATTACGGTATTTTAAAGATACATGGGATGAATCTAAATTAAACATACATATAATTTGGGAACAGTTAATGATGCCATTAAGTACCTTATACGCAAACAACACAAGTCGGCGATCCCCAAGAGACAAAAGATTAACTCTGTTTGAAACTAAGGTATAGCCGTGATAAAATCGAGACACAGGATAGCCAAGTTTGCGAACGACTAACCGAAAAAATGTGTGTATACTTGCGTGTACATGTATATTTATTTCTCAAGAAATTTACCGAAATTAGGAAATAGGAAGAAATTCCATTTTATCGTCTCATTAAAATCAGTTTCAAGTTTTATCTATGTATCTAATTACGTTTTTATACAATAAAGGTTCATATTACCTCTTGCATAAAGAGCTGCTCGGTTGGAATGAGCGGAAAAACACGATCCGACACCAGTTCTACTAGTAACGCGATTTTCGTTAGTCCGATGCCTAAGTCTGATATTTTCCGCGTCAGAATCGCCACTCGAGAGTGTCAGGACTTAATATCTCTATCGCGAGATCGACTTTCTCACAAGGCGCAGAAAATAGATTGGAAAGTTGCGAGATCGAGATCGAAGCACGCGATACATCGCACGCCTTTCGGGAGTTCATAAAATGGCGACCGCTGCGCGAATTCGCCATTACCGGGCTAATTCCGATGATCACTGTGCTCGATAAACGTGACAATTTCTCTGACAGTACATAAAAGACCGATAAAGAAGGCATCCATCTTGCGAGTTTCACGAGAATCGTCGCTGCGAACACGGAATATGTTAATACGAGTACGCTCCGTAAGAAAGCTGCGGCCAGATTACGTGACTGGTTTTACTTTTCTCCCAGTGGCTTTATTTCTTTCGTGTCGTTGGTCGCGTTTATATGTAACCACCATCGGTCGGTGTTTACTCCTTTCCACGGGGCCGTTTTACACACCAGGCCGGAATGAATTTCAACGCGACGTGAAATTATCCGTGGCTTCACGCGACGTTTACAGCAACCTCCACGCCGATAATTATTCCTTTCCCTTTTCTACGGATCCAGTTTTCCAGCGTTACAATTTTTACACGCGCCATATCTCGCCGCGATCTAAGCCCGGGACGCGGGATTATTACTCTTATTACTCTGTCGGATGCAATAACACGGAAGTGTGTAATAACATCCAGAGAACCTTGTGCAAATACTACGCTTCCTTTCGTTACGACAGTTCAAACAGCCCCAAATGTTTCCTTTTTTTCCCGCGATTAAGTCGCGTTGCATAATTCATCGCCGTCTCGACTCCAGCGTAAAATACTTGCCAACCACGCGAGCGTGCAATAGTTAACAGTTAATTGCGTTTCAAGAACGCCGCGACATTTGTAAAAACGAAAATATACACTCGATACTCGGAAAATATTGGTCGCCGTATTTCCAGAGTTTCGTCAAAGACCTCGGACAATTCGGTGAAGATAAACGTGTCACGGTAAACGATTCGAATATTCCTTATCTGCGAAAACAAAATTTCCTATATACGTCGGAGAACCCAGTGAACAACGCCGTGTCCCGATACGACAGGAATGGCTGTCCAAAAAATAGAGTCGACCACGGAACCGCGACATCTCGGTTAACCTATACTGTCGGAGACTTTTCCGGCCCAATTCCGTTTGTAGTTCATTCCGTTTCGCCTCAATTATCAAAGCCGCGAGCAGAGACAGGCGATCACGAAAATAATTCGAAGAGACACGGCACGCGGGTGGTCCACGAGGCCGCCGACTTTCCGACTCCGGATCGTATTCGACGTGCACGCATTTCCATAAGCCCCGAAAGCCGCACGACGTGTCGATCGCAGCGACGTTTGTCCTCAAAGCACCCCGTCGCGTCGGCTCTCAATTGTCCTTCCGAAAATCCCGATCGAAGTCCGGAATCCTTCAGGGACCGTGTCCCGGGACACGCGGGTTATGGCGTCTGAGCGCGCGCACGATGCAACCCGAGCGACCTCTCGATCGCAGCCGAATACTCGGCATGGGGTGAGACGGTAGGGAGAGCGGCGACTCGATGGACTCGGACGGGCAGTGCGGAGCGCGGTGGTGGGGGAAGCAGAAGAGACCAGTCGAAGAAAGAGTCGGCGGCGGGCGGGAGGCAGCGAGAGGGAGCGAGACAGACGTTGAAGAGAAGCGAACCGACCTGTCCGAGTCAACCGGTCTAACCACATGTTTGCCTGCGAGTCGCTATGCAACCGGATGGGGGTTCGCTCGGAACCGTAAGCAACCTCCGTTAAGCCGCATTCGCACCGAGAAACAAATCGATCGGCGCGACATTTCTCCGTGGAAAGCGACGTTTATCCTGCGGATCGATGGCGGCGACGCGTGCAGAAACCGCGAACAAAGAGCGACGCCGGTAGCCTAGCTGCGAGCATTTGGGTTAATTAATGGAGTCGGCCGGTAGGAATCCGCGTTACCGACCGTGCGTCGCGGCACACGTGGCCACACCGCCATGGCCACGCTGCTACGTGCCCCCGCAGCGATCAGAGATAATCGAGATTGAAATTTTTTACTACGCTGCCGCGTTACGCGCGCCTGCGCACATCAAACGTCCGGATAGCGATCGCGATGTGTCCGTAATTAGAATCTGTCGTTTGATCGATGCGCCCTATTAAGCCGATTTAAATACAATGCCGGGGCGAGGAGCTGCGACGGCGTACCTTTCTAACCGGATTGTCGTGGGCGGAACGAGTGGAAGGCTCACTCGATGCTACGTTTAATTATTTCGTTGCTTCGCTCCGCTTCTTTCGCGGGGAAAATGTGGCAAGGTATAACCTGCGTTCCGTTTATTGTGCTTGTTAAGAGGGCACGCTTTGTAAAGAGATGGAAAAAGGGGTTGGTTGCTTCTTCGAAGGGAGTTACAGGATTTAGAGGATATGGACGATGTTTCATTTATTTAATTAGACTAACAGCTTAGTCTCCGATAAACTGACGAGGACAATGCGTTGTTTGTCGCGAAATACACGAAGATTGCTATCCTTTTTATCACTTTCTGTGTATTTAAAAGCAGTTGAAGAATTAAAGTCTTCCTTCCAACGAATCGCGAAATTTTCCTGGTGAAAATCGCTAATCGATTTCACGTTTCTACCGCATTTTCTCTAGGAATCTCCATAAATTCTCTATTTTTATCCCCAGAAAGATCAACGTTGTCGGCGATATTAAAATACACAAATGCCAGGAATGGAAGGAACTGCCACGCGGGAATAGCCCGCAGTTAAATCAGATTTAAAAGTCGTTTCCCGAACAGTTGATATTCCTGGCCGGGCAAGGATTTCTCGTATCCCTTTCGATCCGAGTATCTGCCGGAGAAAAGGCAGAAAAGGGACGTGGTCGACCACGCGAACGGAGCTTCGATTTGGCCAGACTTGTAATAATTCCACGGTCAATGCATATCGGGACGAAAGCGTGCGAGATATCGGGTCAAATATCTGGCCATTCCGGGATTCGATCGCGCGATAAAAAGGACCGTTCGATCAGGTGGCATGGGGAAACAACGAGTTACAGCTATACGACCCGAAGCGAGCGCAACACGCGTGCGTACGCGCGTGCAACGGTACGCCGAGTGGCCATTTAAAATTCAAATGTGCCGCGTCCCGACGCGCTTTACGTATCGCCGATGCTCTTTCCCGCCGGTCGCCATATTTCGCCGGATGCACCGAAATCATTTCGCCTGCGATATGAGTGTAAATATCGTTGCGCAAAAAATAACGAACAGTCGGCGAGTGCACGAGGCCACTTGAAACTGTTGCACGCCGCTGGCCAACGTGCACAAATTGCTTTATCACACGTTTGGCTCAATGGGAATTTTCGATGGGAATTTCGAAATTTCGAATTTGGCAAAGCGAGATTTATAATTTTCTCCATTTGTTTCTCGAATTTTTCTATGGACTCCATTAGCAGGACTTTTGTAATAATTCAAATTAACACTGGAACTACCGAAGGAGTCAAATTTTTAATAAAATTAATACTGACTTTCATTCAGGTATAAATACGATTGTATTTGTAACATTACGATTATTATTATTATTTATGTATATTTAACTACTCGTTATTGGTAGCTTGGCAGTTCTATTGTTAACCGTTTGCACTCGACAATTTTTTGGCCAAAGAAGAGTAGGAGTTCAAAGATTTTCTGCTATAAAACTGACGATATCTTTTTGAGCAGTAAATAAGAAGTCATCTAATAATTAAGATGTAGAATTATTTGATTTCAATACCTCGCACACCGTTATATTATCTAAAACGTGACAAATTAATGAATATCGAGCTTCGAAATTTTATCAAATGGCGACTGAAGGGTGCCTCTCGAGTGCAAAGGGTTAATATCTTTGGAGTAAGAAAAAATTTTAAAAAGTAAATTGCTTTATCGCCATGCTTACGATTGGAATTGCATTCAACCCGATTGAGTGTGATAGGGATTTTTTAGGGGAATTTTGGAATCTCTATGCCGTGAGTATTGCTATATTGCTATATTTCTTTTTCCAATTTTTATAGAGACCTAGGTGTGTAAGCTCAAATTTGGCTTTGGTTTATCATACGACGCAATAGAACGTGGAATAATTCCATCCTATATTATTACTCCGCATCACCTGTTTTAATACATCGGATAATAGGATCCTCGAATAATAGCATATCGGATAACCGAGGAACCATGAAGTTACGTGAACTTGCATCGACGAACATTTCCCGACGAAAATATGAAATACTATTAACACTTTAATGGCCGCTTGCACAACATGTGTGTGATAGCCGGAACAACTGTTATAGTCCACTCACAGAACATGTGTGTGATGCTACCACCGATTAATAATTAATAATTATTATACAAAGTAAAAATATTAAATTTGTTGTTAAATTGTTACTGTTTTCTGTTTTACCTGTATGTTCGCACATGTTGTGTTATTTCGTGAATTTTAAATAGAATTTTTTTCAATTAATTCTCCAAAAATATTGCCGCCCAGTGTCAACGTTCGACTGCATAAACGTGCGGTCATTAAAGTGTTAAGCAGAAAATCGTCTCTTTAACACTAGATTTACGGAACCCGTCAATTTGACGGAAGGGTTACTCCAATTATACGATAATAACAGATTTAGTTAATTTATATTAAGACTGTTAATATAATATTGTTACAAATCACGAGTGTAATTCTTATTCTTCAAGTTCGATCGCTGGATGGCCGAAGAATTCTAAAACGTCAGAATAGATTTTCTCTACTGAAAAGGTTGACAGCACTCTCTAAACTTCGATGGAAGACGTTCCTTTTATAGTCAACAGCCGATTGTTATTTAAACCGAATATTCTGGGAGGTGCTGGATTGTTCTGCACTAAAGTTACGATCCGCTCTTCTTGGCCGAATACCGAGTGGATATGATCTCGTAACAATATATAATTGCTTATAAATTAACCCTTTGCACTCGAGAGGTAACTCTCGTTGTCAGTCGCCGTTTGTTTCAATACCTGAAAGCCTGAGTAACGAGTATGAGATATTACTAGATTAGAAATAACTCCACATGAAATATTGAAATGAAATACACGTGATTTTCTCTTTTCATTTTAACATAAATGGTATCACTGAGATAAGAAAAATATAAGAAAAGCTTCGAATTATTATATCTTCATAACGAGGAAATTTCCCAGTGCACAGGGATAATAATTTGAACAACCAATTACATTTCCTACCACGTTAAACGTAGAATTGGTACTGTTGATTTTAATCATCTTACCATTATTCGATATCTTTCCTAATCCTTTGGACTCGAAGACTTTTCCGTCGTAAACAGCAATTCGAAGCTTTTCTTAGATTTTCATAAGCTCCCTGATACTCATATGCCAAAATAAAAAAAGAAAATTGTGGATTTGTGTGAGAAATGAACGAACAGAATTATTTTGTTTCGATATTTTCCGCGTAGTTGTTAATATAATTATCATCACTCATTATTTGAGTTATAGCATTGAAGCAAACGGTGACTGAGAGTCAACTCTCGAGTGCATAGGATTAAATTAATCGTTAAAAAAGAAGCAAGTGATTTCTTTTACAGACGTTATACGGATAGCGTCCGTAAACCTAGTGTTAAAGATCACATAAATCAAGCCGATAATCACCTGTATCAAAATTATCCCCGCTTGCCCTACTTATCTAGAAAAATAAATCACCGCATTACCCTGTCATCATCGTCCCTCCTCGCGGTCGTCCCTCCACCTAAAAACTGCTCGATGAAAATTAATAGGAATCACTGGATCCCGATTTCACCGGCTAATAATACGCTTATTATTTCAACGAATAACAGACACCGATTGAACCGGCGATGAAGGCAAACCGGGAGAAAAACGAGATGGAAGAGAAGCAAGACTGCGAGAATCCTCGACCGGGCTATCAGGACAAACTGCTACGAGCAGGTGGACACGTACGTGGTTAGGCTATATCGCGGGCGAAAATAGGGGGAAACGAGGTTGTTACACCTCGTACGAGGGAATCCGAGGTGAAATCTCGGTCGTGGTTCGTGGAACGCGGCGCGTCGCTTAGAATTTGCGGCACGAGCTGGAAAAAATCCAAAGACGGAAACGACGTACGCCATAGACGTACAAAAGCGGATCGGTCGTCTAGAGGCGACGGACGATGGTGGAACGGTGAAAGAGCGGGAAAGAGAGAAAAAAGGGAGACAGAGAGGGGGAGAAAGGCTAACGGGTAGATTGAAATGCACGGAATAAATTTCAGGCACCGAATGCGGACGTTGCAGGGAGATTTAATTAAAGATGCATTGCGCTTCATTTCTGAAGTTGAATGGAATCCGTCGTCGGGTCGAACCTACCCTCTTCTTGATTACATCCACCCATTGGCCGCCGTCGCGTTCATTTTTTATCCGGCCAAACAAATCCGCCCGCCGAATTCGTGGCCCCAGGTCGAAACATTAATTGAACCTGATGCCTCATTTACCGCTGATTCGCATGGAATTACTTTACTCGGATCGTCAGCTTTGAGTGGGCAGATCAGACGATTTTTTTCTCATTTTCTTATCAGCGAGGGTGAAGAACGCTTCTCAGGGGGATGAAATTGTTTGATGTAAATTGAGGGAAAAATTTAAGAACCGGGGATTTAATGGCTTATTAACGTAACTAGTAGTCTGTGTAAATCTGTCTGTATGTAATTAATTCGTGGAGAGGTCGCAGCGTAGACAGTAAATAACGGGATTATCAAATTTCTTATATATCTCCGTGTCTATGCCATATATGTTGGTTTGTGTGAATGAACCTTAAATGAACCTTAGTTTTTGTTTAGCGGTGTCTGGTTATGTCACAGACATGATCCTAGCACACTGAGTATTTCAACGGATATACAGTTCCATTTTGCCACGAAATTTAAACAAAAAAATAAATGGCGCAAGGAGTCACAGAAAATATGAGAACTCTTACAAAATATATTAAAAAATGTAAAGAAGTAATTTTAATTTTTATCAATTACCATTACAACTTCGACAGTTTACAGCTTTGTTGGATGACTAACGATTCGTTGACAATTCGTAAACAATTGATTCATTCTTACTTTCACTAAGGGCCAATGGTCATCTTCACCCTACCAAAGACTAACATTATATAAGCATCCACAGAATTTGCGAAAGGTCAGTTCCAGTCTTAGTTTTTTCCTCTCCACCGACTTATATGTTTCCAACATACCCTTGTTGCTAGAACCCGTATTGTATATTGAAATCCGGGTTCCAACAGCTTCGATATCGAGGAAATTTCGAATACTACTTATTCCTGACTTTTGGAGCTTTACACTAATTTTTGCGAATTAATATTCCTATCTGAAATTCCCTAAATCTTCGTCAACTGTCAACACCTCGGCACAAGTCACGGAATCACCGAATATCGGGATCAGACGAAGAGTAAAATAAATCCTCGTATCTCTTATCGAATCAAAGCCCGGGGATATTAATAGAAATGGTAAAGAGTGATTAAGCTATCAGCTAATTAATTAACAAGCGACAGCACGGTTAAAGAGTAATTCGATGAACTGGATTAGGCGCATGCTCGCCAAAGGCGCGAGCTTTCATCGTCGATCGCGATTCTTTCAATCTCTTTCAATCGCAGGCGAGATCACTTCGATTAACACTAAACGTACCAAACGGGATCAAAGGACCCCTTTCAAAATTTATTTTATAAATCGTACATTCGTTGTTATTTCTTTCGCTCATCTGACTATCTGTAAATTCTTATATTATCTGATTTTTAATTTCTCGCTTTGTTTTTCTTTTAATTTATTTTTTACCGAGAAAAATTCTTTGCATACCTTATATACCACGAAGTGTAATTTGATTACTACCCCTATGGTAAGAATAGATGTGTGTAAAACACCGGTACATTTAGTGTTAATTAAATGGTCCATTTGAATACAGCGAAGGAAGGAAACACGTTCAAGATGTTCGGCAGTGTTAGTTTTATTTCGTCAGCCGAATATCAATCCATCCCCGATATATATATTTTAATTTTATTTTCCAAACGCATAACGAATGTTTGTTCTTCGTGAACGGCAAGCGTGCAACGCGGTGAAAAAATTTCGCCGATGCAAGAGGAATCACTATGCCGGCAGACAGGCAACCGCCATTGTTCGATAGAATCATCGAATTCGAATCGAATCGTATTTAAATTGCATATTTATCAAAAATGCATGCACCGTCAATTAAAATGTTCCGCGTTGATAAAATCTACTCCTCGAGGGGACGAATTAAAATCTATATACACGGTGTGATATTATTACGCCACGGTATGTGCCGTTTGATTTAGCTACGATAGGGCGAAAATATAGAGACAATTTTATTGTCATTATTCACCTGATATACCAAAAAAGATCGTTTGCCATATTGCTTAGCCACTCTTCGCGATTTTTCTTTCAATATACGTGCAATCAATCCTTCAGTGTCTCTCGTTATTCATTTTCTTCGTTCACCGGTTATCTGACCGTGGTAGGTTAACGCGTTGACTGTCATGGTGGTCATCAGTGACCGACGTTGGTCTTCTTAGTAGGGCCATGGAGTGGTGACCAGTGCCCGGCGATACTAATTTGTTATTTCATTTTGGCGATGCTAAAATTTATATTTGTTTCATGTTAACCAATTTTCTAATATTTGAAGACTGTAAATAAATAGAAAACTTTGAATAGGAGACATTAACCCTTTCGCTACTACGGGTGACTATTGTCACCGGCCACGAGACGCCATCTACGCATGATGGGTGACTATAGTGACCGGCCACGAGACGCCACCTACGCGTGACGTATGACTATAGTCAAAAATTAAGACAAGTGCTACCGTTCCTCTTAGCTCTCTTGGCAGAGAATTGCAAGCTCTATTGCGATGGTCAGTTTTTCCTTTTGTTTTTCTCTGCAAAAGATTTGCGTCGAAACACCGAATACTAAAGACTGCACAGTCGTAATGTTTCCATCTTTGACATCGCTTAGTTCTACGGGAGGGACTTCGTGGCGACGCCTGCCGTAGCGAAGGGGTTAATAATTTGCACCATTTTTCTTTTTTTTCTTTTTTTGCCACATTGTTTAATAATTCATCATAATATTCTAAGAATAATGCAAATTTTATCGTCGCTCCCCCTAAGCGTACCATATAACAAGTACATGGCAGTCAAAATGTTAATGACAGGGAAGCAAGGAAAAATCGAGTTAAAATTCGCGGGCAGGACTGTTTCCGATTCGAATTTGAAATCGTTTTTCTCCAATTCGCAAAACATCGCGAAACGACCGTCAAATTTCGCGTCATTTCATCGGTCGAAAAAATTTCTGCCAAAAGGGAAAAAGATCCGTGTATGTCGACGAGATGCTCGATCCTCGATATTGACCGAGAGTCGCCTGCTAGGAACAGCCGATAAACCGGTAGGGAGATTTACTGCCTGTCTAACTACGCTCTGTCAGATAAGAAATAAGTGCCGCAATAATGCACGTTACGTCTGCTCGTCATTAATGCGGCAGGAACGCCGGCAGCATTCCAAACGACTGCGGTCAACGGGTATCCGTTCTTTCTTGTTCCCCTGGTATTGCGGGATACAGTCACTCCGTGTGAGCTTCGACATTCGTAGGTCATGAACAAGCGAGAGCACAGTGCCGCAGAGGAGATTCAAGTGCACGTGTCTGGAATTCGCGACCGCACCAGGAAATCCTCGCGATTTTTTTACCAGATGACGTTTCGAGAGCAGGGTAACGTTTCGTCGGCCTCCTCTGCTTCTCAGCAAGGGAACCAGACGATGAGGGTCAATAAGAGCACGAGTTAACCTTCAATTACTCATGTAGTTTACTTCTGCTATTGAACATATTTGCTATTTACCGCGTGATTTTATTGTATTATGATAATTTAACCCTTTGACTGTCACGCCGAAATCACGTGTTTCGCTCAGGACAACACGGGAGTATTTTCATTATTCGAAGCATATAATGGAAAAATAATGATAAATTGGTGATATAAGACAACATTCTTATCCAATGAAGGATTTATCTTATTGGAGGTCACGGGTGACCACCGGTGGCGTCTTGGTAACGATTGACAATCGACTAACTGTCAATTTTCATACAATTGTAAGTAGTTCAAGCGCTCCAGTCACCAATGACCATCGTGACATCAGAAGAGAAACCGTGGTCGGTCATATATGACCAACCTGACAAGGAGTTAATGGGGACTTCTGTGTTTTACAACACGCTAGTTGCTTTTGGAGATCCTGGAGAGACTGTGATGTCCCTAATGTGAACTTGATGGACTCACTGGCATGGAAGTGACATCGAGATGACCTGGGGTACCGTGAAATGACCCCGATATTTTTTAATTGGAATTTAAACGAAATTTGATTAGATAGTTTTAAAAATTAATAGTTATACAGAATCAATTCAACGTCCTGTTGTTGGTCGAAGGTTAATGGATTACTTAGCGTTTTACGACCATAGATAACGCTGGTGAATGGTAGCGAACTATCTTGGAGTCGTGGTACCTATCGCTGCGTCAGCACGCGTCAGGAATTAGACGAGGTTGACACTCGCCAGTGACATCGATGAATACTGATCAGCTATCGTACCCAGATCTTTCGATCCTCCTTCCTGTACAAGACGAATCAAATTGAAGGAAAGCGAAGTGACCAATTTCCCTTTCGAACCATGCATTTGTAAAGAGGCACTTATTTACATTACTGACTCAGGAAACGTACACAACCACCACATTTAAAATAGTTAGCCTTCCACCGTTACTCACCATTTCCAAAATACAGAAAACATCCTAGTCGATCCATGACTAGGAATAAGGTCATTATCACACCTACCCTCGGAAAAATATATAGAGACCCAGAGATACCACTGAAAAGGATCATTGTTACCGTGACCATCGTTCTGCCGAATTCTTGAGTGTACATTTTTTAATAAACTTATTTTATTAAAAGTCTTGTGAGTTTTCCCGTGACACGTTCGTCGCGATTATGTCGGTTCAAAGAAATACACAATACTGGAGCAAAAAATCTTCGAAGGCCACGATTTTGGATAACCTTGTGTTTTTAATTAATACGCCGATTCGTAATTATTGTATCACGCGAATCTTTCACGGACATCGATTCCAGTACGTGACACAACGATGCATAGCGTGTAGCAATTACCGAAGTTACGTTGATTAATTTCTTATCTGCGCGTAAACAAGCGAGACGTTAATCACGATTCGCGAATTAATATGCCGTCGTCTGAGCCGAGCGAAGGCTAATCCGTGACGCCGGCGTTGCTACAGCGACTTTAATAAAATATGGATCGCACCCGGATCGTTGCGAAAGATTAGGTATTTTTTCGCGGGAAAGTCGGGAAAGAACCGTCGTCGCCGGAAAGTCGGGAAAAGACCGTGGTTGCGGCAGTCGATGACGAATGATAACGACTAATGCCAGGCGATAAACGAGTTAGTAGGTTGCACTGCTTTTGCATACACTTGTGCATACACTTGTGCGTTCGATACCAAGTGAACCGTCGAGAGCCTCTATCCTTCGTAGATTAGATCAGATGCGAACATTAACGTTTCGTTCGAGCCGGTATTTTAGAAACGAGATCTCTATTTTCCGAATGACGTATGCAGAGATTTTGCCTGTAACGTCGAAACGTAATGCCGGGTTCACACTGGATGGGATTATTCGTGAGCTGCTCGCGAAGAGGAAAAACACAAAGCGGATCAGAGATCGTGAACAAATTATGAATAATTGTAAATCCGTTTTCCAATTAAGGAAAACTGACGTTTGAAATTGAAATGATCGACGAATTCGATGGAACTGTGTTGCGATGAGTTCACTCTAGTTAGAGGTGTTTGTGAGCTGCTCGCGAAGAGGAAGAGCAGCGTTTTCAAATTGGAGATCGTGAATAAATTATGATAACTTGTAAATTTATTATAATTAACCGTTTAAAATTGATGTCAAATGACTGTCAATTTGAAAGAGATGGTGTAATTTTAGATTCACACTGGTGAGAACTCTTCGTGAGCTGCTCGTTTAAACGTAGTCCCTACTTTGGCTATTATAAACTGTTTAGTCTTTGAAATATTCTTCTCGGAATGAGCCGTATGGGAGATAGAAAATTTTGAGAAATAAAGGAAAGATAAATTTTTGATTAATTAACACGTTGACTGCTATGGTGGTCATCACTGACCGGCGCTTGTCTCCTCTAGTGGGGCCATGGTGGTCATTAGGTGGTCATCACGGCAATACTAATTTTTTTAATTTATACTTGTTTTATTCTAACCAATTTCTGCATATTTATACAACGTAAATAAAGAGAGAATTTTGAATAGAAAACATTAACAATTTTCACCATTTTTATTTTCTTTGATAGTTCATCGTCATATCCTAATAATGGAAATTTTATCGTGGCCCCCTGAGTGTACCATATAAAATGTACATAGCAGTAAAAATGTTAATGACACGTGATGGACAAAGAAAAGCCCGCTTTAGCTATTTAAAGTACAATTTAGCTAAAACCAGAAACATGATCGCAATTTTAATACATTTCAAGAATAATACCTAATCATTTAATACAAACACAGTTTTAATTTCAAATATCGATTCGTGTATGAAAAAAATAATTTTGACTATACTCGAAAATATGTAAATAATAAATTCTTCGAAAAGACAATTACTGTAGAAACATTTCTCATTTTCTTCTATATATTTCAATTTTACTGCTCCTGTCGGGTACATTGAAAGACTATATTATCGATGAAAAATAACCAAGCATACACGCGTGTACCTTCAAATCCAAATAAAACAGCTGAACACATAATCGAAGCGACCATGCCCGTTTGGATCTCGCAAACAGACCTTTTGATAATGAACCGTCTCGCTGCTTTAAAAAAGTCCACACCACTAACACGAACTCGCATTTCGCAAACAACTGTTCGCGTACTGGCAAACAGCACTATGAACGCGGCATAACGCGTAATCTACGATGTCTAGAAAGAATCGTGAATAGGGGGAAAAAAGGAAAGGAAGAATGAGTAACATGAAATAGATTCGCACACGTGTAATTACAATGTCGTTGCACGCTGGCGACAAGAAGTATGACCGGTTAACAGGCGATGCTCCGTAATTGTGGGGTGCAAGAAACGAGGAAACGATGATATTGATAATAATATACACACGTGCACGAACGCCGCGTATGCGTACGCACCCGTACGTTCGAATTTCGCGCGCACGCAATCGCGATGGCGTCGCGGCGAGGACGGTCTGCGTTCAAAATTTTCCATCGAAATGGACCAGCTATGTAAACAAACGTAATTCCACTTACGCCTTCTGGCAGCTCGCTATCGGTGAATTAACGTTTATCCGTTGAATCGAACGCGAATAAAGTTTCGTACTCCTTAACCTTCGTTATCGGAACTACTGTTTTCCGGCCTATACTTCGCGGTAGAGGAGCATTCTGTTATCCGAACGTTCCATTATTCCACCATTTCTTTCTCCACGATACCCCTCTCTCTCTTTCTCTCTCTCTCTCTCTCGTGTTCCTTCTCTTTGTGCTTTTTGAGGCAGAAACGCTTTATGCATGGTTGATTGTAATGCGATAATAGTGTAATATAATGAAGCGCGTGCACGTAATTTTGTGTGGAATTAACAGGGTATTACTCGTGTAACGAAGAGGTAGGGTATTAACACTAAACGTACCGTGGCCTAAATGACCGTCTTTAAAACGGTCGCTCGTCCTCGCGATTTTTCTTCCAATCTACGTGTAATCGATCTTTCATTATTTCCCGTTACGTAATTTTTTTAAAGATACTATTGCTTATACCGGTTGCTTTATTCACCGGTTATTGGGCCGTTGTAGGTATAACATTGGATGAAGATGACCTAGGAGCGAGGCGACGGAGGAATTTTTGGCGTTAGGTTAGGTTATTTGGTAACAGGATTGAAAGACGAATGGAATACCGATAACACCGATGAAACGTAAGCTCGTATTTCGAAGTTAGTAGTCACTGAGCCCAGTGTTTTTGTTATTGGACTACTGGAAACTCTGTTCCCTCGAAACTCTATGCATCAAAGACAAAGTGGTAAACAGTGCGAGTCAGAGGAACGAAACGTAAATATCTTTGGGATTTTACCGGATATAACTCGATCAGGGCAACCGAGTAATTTATATTTACGTATTCATAAATAAATACGTATTTTGTAATTCAAGTAATCTCATTGAATCGGAGCTTAAACTGTATAGCATAACATGTAATTTCGCATAGTTAGCATAATTTAATTTCATTTATAAATTACAGTATATACGAAATTGCTGGCATACTTAAAGTGCAACGGTGATGTGAGTCATAGTAATATCAGACGATTAACTAACAAGGAGAGTGCACGCCCTTCGGGTCACTGATTTAGTTGAGACTTTGAAGGTTTGTAGATTTAGGCATCCAGTTCGAGAAAATGTACCATTATGAGGGCAACTACTCAATAGCTTTCGAGATATTCATGATTATAAGCTTTATAATTCTTTATCGATAATTATCAAGTGCCATTGTGGCCTAACATCCGAAAATTTCTACACTGGTGGTCTGTGTTCGATCCCGTCTGTGATTAATAGCTTTTTATCCATCCATTTTCTATTTTGCATTAATTTTTCACCCATGAAAACATATAATTTTAAATAAATAGTAAATAAAATTTATTATAAAACCTCAGACCACCAACCTGGGAATTTTCGTATGTCATCATTAGGCCACAACGACATTTGATAAATATTCGAAATAAATCTGTAATTAAGGCAATAATAAAACTCTAATCATAAATATCTCAAAAGTTATCGAGTAGTTACTCCTATAATGATATATTTTCTTGAACTGGATGCCTAAATCTACAAACCTGCAAAACCTGCAAAGTTTAAATTAATTAAAACTTGTAAACTTCGCAGTTTTCTTTCGGTTCGATTTCAAACCGAATAATTTTACAGCGAAAATCGTGATAATCCAGAGAAACAGATAAGACCGGCATGAACATTCACGCTCGCCGCAAATGATTCCATAATGATCGGAATAACCCTTCAAAACTCCATTTCCCTGGAAATCAACGACGCGAAGTCAAACAGTACCTTATCACTGTCGATACTCTTCGTGCAGGTACCGATGGAACACTTAGATCAACATGGAACACTTAAATCAACATGGAACCAGAACCGCCGTGGAATCCATAAATACCATATCATAGTTACACGCTATCGAGCCAGCTAACGCAGGCTCGCAAGGGAGAAAGAAACAACTATGCAAACACGGTGTCGGCAATTCCTAGACACTAAGTCTGATACGACTTCTGATCACGTTTGCGACTTCGCGCGAAATGAATTCAAATCGTCGTGCAAATAACACGGACCAACGCGGCGAAGTAACGTTATATCAACAAACGGAGAGTCGATGGACGGTCGACAGACGCGTCATGAAGCGACCAGAAAATCACGATTACCTCGTGAACCGGTCGGTTTTAATCGCCTTCATCGATGTCCCATATTAGCAAGTCACGGACCTCGGATGAATCCAAAGGGACCATTTTCGCAGAATGATGAAAAGAATCGATACGACGCATTCGATAATAGTAATCCTTTTTCTCGTATTACGTATTTTATCGCAACCACTTGCCTTACCGTTTAAGTTTCGACGGCACGTGCCATAGTCAACAGTGTGACACACCTCGAGCCATATCTTGCGAACACGGCGAAGAATAACACGCAACTGACACTAGAAAACATTTGCGAAAAGTAACCACGAACCTGTTCGAACCTGATCGTGTTTACATTGGGCCCGTACAAACCACGTCTCCCACTCGTGATACTCGTGTTCGACCCAATCTCCCGACCACGAGTCTCGCACGATATTGTAGGCGAAGGGGTGAAACTAAGTTTACGAATGATTTTTGTATACCTATTTCTACTGACATTAGTTTAACAATTAAGATATTAATAGACAATATAAGTTAATTAAATCTGATAATACTGTATAATTGGAGCAACACATTCGTCAAATTAACGGGTCACATAAAGCTAATCTTAAGAACCATAATTTGAAGGTGAAACACACTTAATAGACTCAGGAAAAGATAACGATAAAAGCAATGTGGCGATCAACTAATACAAAGATACATAAACATATTTCATAATGAACGCACACATATTATGTACATAATTATACTCAGCAACTCCAATGCCTTTAATTTTATTCTAGCCATTGGCAATAAATATATCGAAATGCACGCGTTATTTTAACATGTCAATTAAGTTAATGTATGTAATTGCGAGTGGGACAATTAGGTATTAATAAAGAATCTTAAAAAAGAAAAGAGAAAAATAATGAAAGGTCTAACGAATGCGACGATTGGTTAAAAAGATTACTCTAACAACGAGGAGAATTGGCATTAATGTAAGTACGGATGATTGCATGGGTGGAAGTAACCATAACAGTTACATACCATGCTGTACAATACGAAATAGTTCGGAACCACGAAGAATTTTGAATGAAACATAGAATTTCAATTTTCCGATAATGACACGTGATAGATTCCTTGACTACTCTATTCGCGAAGAAAATATCATCAAGTTTTCTCCTGTGCTCCAGTGTAGTAAGATTTCACTCTTTGTACTTCAAAATATTTTTGCTATAAAGAAGTAAGAGACTTTTCGTCATAAAATCGATGACATTTATGTCAATACCATAGAAAGAAATATATCAAAGCCAGTGTAACCTAACTCCATTTGTATCATTATTCAATATAGGAAATATAAATTTTATTTAACGCGATACTTTAATATTTAACACGTGACACAAATGTGTCTGTATTATTTTAACGAAGTAAAAAAATTTGAATGAAACGGTATACAAAGAAAATTTGGAAAAAGTAATTTTGGGTTACACTGGCTTTGCGATACAAATCTAAATCAATATATATATCGACATATTTGAATTACATTTCAAAAAATAATATCGTACCTAAGAATGGAATTATATTAATTGCAAGACGTAGAAATTTATATTGCAATTTTTCTAATGAAGAGACACGTTCTATAACAAAAGCACCAAATAAACTGTGGAAGAATGATCTTAGGTTAAGAACAAAAGTCAAGAAGGTCAAGATTGAAGAATTAAATGCTAAACGAATCTCGATGATATAGACGAAGGAACCAGGCACTAGTCACGACTCCGAATGCTCGTTACCGGAAACGAGAGAGCGTGTAATCACCGGACGAAGCCACCCGCTATTCGTTACCAGATAACCGGCAATGTTTTCGTTCATGTTCGCGACCAATCGGAATTTCCAGTGGTGTTATCCGGCGACCGATCGCGAGCCAGGCACACGCACTCTTGCCGGGTCAGGGATCAAAGCCGGTACATCGTATATCGATTTTTCGCCGTGACTTTGCGCCGATATATCGGGAGCGAAAATTCAAAAGAATCCCGATGCAGAACACGGACGAGCGCGCGCGGAGCTTTAGGTACGTCTATGTAGGTCGCGCGTAGCATGCCTTCTTATTCGACTGGTAACTGGGTTAGTCGGTGTACGAAGTGTACGCTGCCAGGTGGTTGGTCCGCTCCGGCTGATCAAACGAACGGAACCGAGCTTTTAATCGAACGAAAAGCGAGAACCGTGTCGTTCGACCAGTTTCGGAGGAAACTTCAATTCAGTGGATTAAAACATAACCTTGGACAGAGGATACCGTGTTGCGCGACTCTTGCGCCACCAGCGTGTCTGTTTCTCCGAACGTCCAGTTACGTCCCCTTGCTACGCCCTGCACGTAAACAAATCGACGTTGATAATTGCCGAGGACGTAGCCCGTGGAAAGAGCCAATAACCTCCATCGCGATCTACGTCGCACGCGAAACGGTACGAGATACGCCACGAGGCGGGAATTGCAAACGAAACGGCGTTTCAACACGCCGGTGGCGAGGGACGCCGCAACACGCGGTAACAAGAACAGACTTACCTGAGAGTGAACCGGCCAGGGGGAACGTCCTCGCGGCGATCTCGACGGCTATGCTTCCGCCGTGGCATCCACACACTTCTGCACACTGGACACACGCGAGCGGAAACGTGGCTGGCGAACGGCACGACACGAACGAACGCACAACGGGGAGGGAGAGAGAACTGGATGGTCCGTAAGCGCGCACACACGCGGCGAATACGACGGGAGAACTCGGAAATTAATCGGGTCAACTCTCGGCCGACTTGAATTCGTACAACGAGCGCCGTTTGACAGGTGACAAGTTCGCGTTATCGACGAAACGAATGCAACGAACCCTCTCGCGATACTCTCGATACTCGCACGCCGAGAGACCGGCTTCGACTGTCGAGCGACGCCTGAGCGAGGCCTGCTAGCCGCCGCTGCTGTCAACGACACGCGGACTCCGCACCCTCTCGCGTCCCTCCGCGCGGTTCTTCCATCGGACCGCGACTACGCTATCTCTCCCCTTCGACCGGCGTATCCCCACTCCCGCATCGCGTCGCCGCGACGACGCACGAGCACTCCCGAACACTACCGAAACGAACAGTGCGCATGCGGCCGACGAGTAGAGCGCGTCGAACGAATTTTGCACGCGTGCGAAAGGTTATGTTTTATGCGTTACCTTCGGGGCTTCGATGCGCTCCGTTACTTTCAATATGACAATGCCGGGAGAGAGAATCAGATAATCTGAAAACAGAAACGGAGCACAAGGTTAAAGTAATTAAAGCTTTGTCCGACGAATTTACGCGAGTTTAACTCTTCAAGGTTGACATACAATTCCCGATTGTGTCTAATACGAGTTTTCAGGTGTAATTGAATTTAAATCGAGTTTCTGTGTATTTTTAAAATATATTTTTAAGTTGAGATATTTGTTAGGGATATTCTTGTCACGATTATTTGGTATGGTAAATTCCGACATCGCAAGTGTTCGTAAATTGCACGAATGTCATGCACGAAGGATTAAACGTGTTTTGAGTTCCAACTCTGATCACGTATATTGCTGTAGTCGTCGGGATATTGGTTTATTCACTGTCAACTAGTAACATAGTTGCTTCACTTTTCGGGAATCGTCGTTGAAAAATATGTCGGAATGTTGAATTTATTTTACGTCCTCGACGAGATTGTTTGCCGCGTTTTACGAGTACTAGTCGCAATTTTTTCGTTGCATCGTACTGGAACGTGTTATACAAGAATCCGCTATAGCTAATAAATCGCGGAAGTTATACAGTTATTGTCAAACATGTTCGATAACGTATCGATCCTTTTGGGAAATTTTAGTGCGAGAAATGTTTCTATTTGACTCGAATAAACGTACAGAGTGTCTTATAAATATCCGCGCGAACTTTGTTACCGTATTCCATAGCTGAAAATAATGAAAAAAGATACACGAAAATTCTATTAAAATATAGAACACGAAGAATAATCCGAGGTTCGTTAACGCAGATGAAGTATATCGAATTAGCGCTCTATTTGCCAAATAAATTCGATATTACTCCAGTACCAAACTATCGTCGCATAGTTTGGAAAATCGACGAGTTGAATTTATTCGGTAAATAAGATCTTAATTCGCTAAACCGATTTGCATCGATATGAAGCGCAAATATCATTTTATGTCTATTCTTGCTTTGCATCACATTAAGAGTAAATACATCGTCGTTGCCCTTCACATTTCACGATCCTCTTACGACTTTCTAATGAAACATCCGTGGTCTTATATTTATAGGACACGTTCGTGCTATTTACCCACGGAACAAATCGACGGCACGTAGACCCACGGGACACCCTGTACAGTAAATCATAGGAAAGAAACGCAGCGATTATACCGCACGTACTCATTAACGATGATAAATAAATTTATCGATAGGAAAGTAATTACTCGCAACAGAGACCTTAGCTGCTAAAAATACCAGCGCCGTGTTTACGACTAATTAATCCCCCGTGCCATAAAGCGGACATTTCAATTAACAATTTGAAATGCGAAACGAAAATGAAGACAGGCTCCTGCAGCGGAAAACAAAAAGGCAGGTGTAACCCCCGTTCCCTCCGCGGGCCCTCTAATCCAGGCTGTAGCAGATCAGATTTAATCGTCAAAGTCTCGCTGACAGTTTGCTCCCCTCCAGCGTGCATACGAAATGAGCAGGATTATGTAATACCTGACCTTGTTTCTTCGTGCAGAAGCTCTCTCGCGCCGCCATGGCCGCTATTAATCTTCCCAATAAACCAATTACCGTCGCGAAAACCGGTTGAACTGTAAGCCGCTTAAATATGTACACGTTCATACGTGGCGACCACCCCTGGAAGAGCTTCCGAAATTTTATTAACGTCCCACCCCGCGAAGCGAGATTAGCGCCGGAACTACCAGACGAGTCGAAATGGCTGATTTTAAACTTACCGTTCTTTCCCCTGTCGCTGGGGACGCGTGGTTATGCACGGTAAAATGGATATCGAGTTTTATCGAGATCGATAAAATCGTAGCGCTAGCCTGTCGAAGCCGAAAATTATTCGAGGGCGTAATAACGTGAAATTTGTTACGATCGTTTCAGACGGATGGAAAAATGAGAGAAGGACGAGCAATTTATTAAAATTAGACACCCGGTACATACATATTTATCTCCACCAGTGTCACTTCACCCTCGTACGGTTCTTCCCAATTTTCGTACATAAAACGCCCCTTTGGGTTATAATTTAATTTAATGGAAATGTGTCAGTGTAGATGGATACGTTCTTGATTAGAAACGATACGAAAATGGAATTAAATTACAAGTATCGTTTCCAGATGTAACGAATAGATTCTTAACTATGAATCAACGAGGATAAAGTGACGATAGCGACTTGCGCCACGAAGGATTAATCATTATCATCAGCGTGCACCACTCGCATTTGCATACGCGTTACGAGTTGGTAATTGCAGCGTTAACGCGTTCGACGTCGAATCGAAAGGGAATTTAACTCGCGGATTTCCCAATACCCGTGCTTTGGTGTCACGCTGGTGGCGATGAAACGTGGGGAAAAAGGGGGAAAAGGGGTTAGAAGAATAAGAAGAAGACGAGCTGTCGAGTGTCCCGGGGCGGTTAGCCAGCCGCGTAGCCGTGACGAAAGAAATCGAGCCATTACGAGCGAGTCGTTCCGCAGATTTAAATTCTAATTCGAGGTCGGTAATGGTAGGGCTCGGTTAAGTTTGCCAGGCGAGGCGAACTAATGCCTCCGCCAGCGCGAAGCCCCCGAAGGAATTTGTAAATTCGACGCTGGAAGTTTTAATCGTCCATCAGGGAAGAAACGAGGAGCACGAACTTTTCGCATAATAATTCTTTCCTACCCTTCCTGCGGTTCGCGGCCGCTTCTCAAGTCCCTCACGCGGGGCCCGGCAACCCGGCAAGATCAGCGGGAACGATCTGCGTATGCGGATGAATCTTCCTTCATACAACTTCTCGTCCCTCGATGAAATGATCTTGGAAGCCGCTTCACCTTTCATCTTTTTTCATTTTTCGTTTTTCTTTTATTTGGAATTTTTTGGTAAATTTCGAATGAACTTCATCCGGGGTATTCTAATCCTGAGTTTTGAAGATTCCGTGTAGGGTGAACAGGGCGGTGAATTGTAATTGTGAAGACGCTCCACCTTATTCCTCTTTTACATTTTTCTTTTCTGTTTATTTGGGATTTTTTGATAAATTTCGAATGAAGTTCATCCGGGGTATTCTAATCCCGAGTTTTGAAGATTCTCTGTAGGATGAACAGGGGGGTGAATTATAATTGTGAAGACGATCCACCTTTTTCCTTTTTTACATTTTTCTTTTCTGTTTATTTGGGATTTTTTAATAAATTTTAAATGAAGTTCATCCGGAGTATTCTAATGCTAAGTTTTGAAAATTCTTTGTAGGGCGAACAGAGGGGCGAATTGTGATTGTGAAGACCCTCCACCTTGTATCTCTTCTTCATTTTTTCTTTCTTTTTTTTTTTTATTTGAGAGTTTTTGGTAAATTCTGAATGAATTTCATCCGAGGTATTTTAATTCTGAGGTTTGAAGATTCTTTGTAGGATGAACAGGGGGGTGAATTGTGATTGTGAAGACACTCCACCTTTTTCCTTTTTTACATTTTTCTTTTCTGTTTATTTGGGATTTTTTTGGTAAATTCTGAATGAATTTCATCCGAGGTATTTTAATTCTGAGGTTTGAAGATTCTTTGTAGGATGAACAGGAGGGTGAATTGTGATTGTGAAGACACTCCACCTTTTTCCTTTTTTACATTTTTCTTTTCTGTTTATTTGGGATTTTTTTGGTAAATTCTGAATGAATTTCATCCGAGGTATTTTAATTCTGAGGTTTGAAGATTCTTTGTAGGATGAACAGGGGGGTGAATTGTGATTGTGAAGACACTCCACCTTTTTCCTTTTTTACATTTTTCTTTTCTGTTTATTTGGGATTTTTTTGGTAAATTCTGAATGAATTTCATCCGAGGTATTTTAATTCTGAGGTTTGAAGATTCTTTGTAGGATGAACAGGGGGGTGAATTGTGATTGTGAAGACACTCCACCTTTTTCCTTTTTTACATTTTTCTTTTCTGTTTATTTGGGATTTTTTTGGTAAATTCTGAATGAATTTCATCCGAGGTATTTTAATTCTGAGGTTTGAAGATTCTTTGTAGGATGAACAGGGGGGTGAATTGTGATTGTGAAGACACTCCACCTTTTTCCTTTTTTACATTTTTCTTTTCTGTTTATTTGGGATTTTTTTGGTAAATTCTGAATGAATTTCATCCGAGGTATTTTAAGTCTGAGGTTTGAAATTTCTTTGTAGAGTGAACAGGGGGCTGAATTGTGATTTTGAAGACGCTGTATCTCCTTTCTTCGTATTTTCTTTTTTTCTTGAGCTCTTTGATAAATTGCAAATGAAAATCGTCACGATATTAATGTGACAATTAACAAATTGTATTATCGAATATTTTATTCCTTGTCTTTAATAATTTGAACTTTAGAGTAATCGACAAATGTTTGTTGTATAAGGTATCCGAATTTTGTTACTCGAAATGCTTACATCACAGAGAATTAGAACTTTTTGAATAAAGAATCCAGTGGTACTAATGAAGTCTACCTACGACTAAAGGTCCGAGGTGATATAAACGTGAACTCGTCCGTTTCTCCTTTGACGACGTTAGATACTGACTGCGACTCTCTGAAGGATTTGCGATAAAATTTTCATGCGGTTCGTGAGTTGTATAATTCTCAGGGTTAAATCTTTGACGACCGTATGGCGTAATTAATAACTTATGTAACGATTCCGTATGCAGGCTCTTTCGAAAAGCAGTAAAAGGTTTTGTGCGGGAACCCCAGGGGCCCGAAACAACTCTCGAAGTTCTGCAGGCATGGATATATTCCTAAGAGATATGGAGTGGTTTTAATTCTAAAATATGGCCAGGGAAGTACCATTACGTTCTGTTACAACCTACGACTTCGTCGTTTAATATACGTCTATTAAAAACTACAAGTTCCTTGCAAAATCTTCGCGTTTAATATTCTCCCACATTTTTCTCCCCGCGTTTTGCATTAAATTAAAATCTCCAACTTCGAGCTAGAAGTAATATAAATCTACGTAAATATAGAATTTTTTAAAATAATATTCGTTAATGCAATAGAGAAAGGTCTGCTTTCTTTAAAATCTTTTCACATTTATACAGTAAATAATACGCTACTGTATTGCTGTAGAATTTTCATACATGATATTCAGGTGAAACCGAGACAAGTGTATGCCTACGATTTTCGTAATCGAATCGGAAAGTTGAGTAAGTCGGTTTAATTGGAACGAAATTATACATGAACTATCACGTTCTACGAGCTAAGTATGTAGGAATGCAACGAAATTGTGGTAAGGAAGCGTGAAGCAGGCAGATGCCGGGAATAAATAACTAGGCAACAATGATATCGACTGCCTACCGAAACGAGGTAAGCTCCGCAAAGTGTATGTACATCTGTACTTGCTTCCAGATACCGTAAACTCACCTGGGAAATCAAACGTTTCTCGTTGGCCACTTGATAAAAGCTGCGTGGAAAGGTCTGTGGGATAATTGTGTTACATCGAGGCGGAGAAAAATTGCGAAACTAAAAGTAGATGCTTCATATTGTTGCCGTGTTGGTCACGGGTATACCTTGATCCTCTTATTTCTCGAATATATACCAAATTCGAACATAAAAATGCTGAAGAACTGAACATAGAACGTATAAACAGCAATAGCTGAAGTTTTCACCAAACTTATCCTTAAATTTTTATCGACCATAATTAAATAAATCAAAATAGAGTGAAAAATTTTCCATACTAGTTTTACATCTTCTCTTACCTAGATTTTGAAAATTCCAAGTCACCAAAGGAATGACGAGAAGTCTTAATGATAAATAACTTTTGTTCTTTAAATATTTTTGAATCCATACCTTGATTATAATTTATTCAATTCGCTCCAATTACCCCAGCAATCTCTCGGAATAATCGATTAAGATTGTCCGTAAATTCTGAGACGTGAGGTATTGAAATATTTAAGTATTTTAAATTGTACATCTTGGATGAAATATTCGAGACAGTCGATCATGAAATTTACACGGGAGAAAAATTATTCTCCAAGGATAGTGCTCGAGATCGATCAGGTACGAGTCCCCACAGTGGTTTAAAATTCACGAGACCTGTGCGATCCGGAGCCGGTACGCAAGTCTACGTTGTACCTAGCAAGGCTGCTTCGGGGTCCAGTTTTTACGAGGAGGATACATCTTCGTGACTTGTATCGCATCTTCGCGAAGTATTTGATTCCCGAGGTCGTGGGTTCAGTGGCCGGTTGCGAGATTCTCGTGGCCAGAACTATTTCTCACAAGATCGAGCTGTGCACTTTTTACGACAAGCTTAGTTGCAACCCGCGGTGTACAACTCGCAATATAGATGTCCAGCTACTGCTTACGCCTAACCTTGCAACTCTGTCTTCCTCGACAGAGGTTACAGACCTGGTTACCTTATCCCTTTGAACTATCTTTCTCGGACATACAAAGATTCCACGAATATCGTGTCTGCGCAAAGTTATCATCGATGTAATTGATAACAAGAATTCGTTTAAAGTGTATCTCGTCGACTGACTATCTCTGAATATATTTACGATGATATGAAATACATCTGTTACTTAAAGTATTATGGAGAATGGGGAATTATGGGGAAAAAATTGAAAAAATTAGGAGAGAATAGCCCAAAGTATGTTGAATTTTTATTATTCATCGACTTTTCAAACGTGCATCAAGCATCTTCATTTCTTTTTCATAGAAATGAAATGTTCGTATCGCGAAATTTCCATATTCCAAGTTTGGATGAACCTGAAACCTCGGATGAGCCTGAGATGTTAAATTACATTGAAACATCAATAATCGAGTAACTGACTATTTTTATTACGTCTCGGAATTACCATTTAAATTAGTGATACGTAGAATACCAAAATAAAAGTTTTCTATGCTTCAATTTATATACCATTGCTTTCCATATTAAGGTCAAAAATGTCACTGACTTCGTACCAGAAGAGCTTCACCGCTTTTGTATAAGTAAAGCGATCTTCGAGAGCAAAGGGTCGAGAACTAAAATGTTCTTGAAATATGAATTAACCCAAATTGAACTTGCATAGAGCAGATGGACATTTCGTTTTCTTTTTACAATCATAGCCAGCGATGCTAGACACATTTTCGTTAAGAATAATAGAGAAATTAAAAATTAAATTTAAATTAACATAATAAAGACTTGGGCATGCATGAATCAAAGAATAGATAGGAAAATTCGCCATATCACACAAGAAACGAATATCAAATCATCCCAACGAACACATCAAGGATCTAAATTATGTATCACAACACAGAAGACTGAAAAGGAATAAACAAACCGATTTGTGGAATTAAATTAAAGAAGGAACATCACATATTCTGTTAGCGGCAACACTACAGAGCGTTTGCCACATGCAAGCCATATATTTAATTCATCAAATTTGCTGGTTACTTCAATGAAGCTAGTTGTAGATGTAATTTAGTATTAATAAAAAAAAAATTAAAATAATGGTACGTAGAATATCAAAATAAAATATTTCTATGCTTCAATTTATATACCATTCCTTTCCATATTATGGTCAAAAATGGCACCGAGTTCGTATCAAAAGAGCTTTACCACTATACTTCTCCATAGTAAAATAATTTTTGGGAGCAAAGGATCGAGAACCAAAAAATTCTTGGAACATGAATTAACCCAAATTTTTCAATCATAGCCAGAGATATTAGTCACGTTTTCATTAAAAATAATAGAGAAATTAAAACCTTTCTATGCTTCAATTTATACACTATTCCTTTCTATATTATGGTCGAAAATTGCACCGAGTTCGTATCAAAAGAGCTTCACCACTATACTTCTCCATAGCAAAATGATCTTCGAGAACAAAGGATCGAGAACCAAAAATTCTTGGAACATGAATTAACCCAAATTTTTCAATCATAGCCAGTGATATTAGACACGTTTTCATTAAAAATAATAGGGAAATTAAAACCTTTCTATGCTTCAATTTATACACCATCCCTTTCCATATTATGGTAAAAAATAGCACTGACTTGCTATCAAAAGAGCTTCACCACTGTACTTCTCCATAGCAAAATGATCTTCGAGAACAAAGGGTCGAGAACCAAAAAATTCTTGGATCATGAATTAACCCAAATTGAAGTTGCACAGTGCAAACAGACATTTCGTTTTCTTTTTTCAATCATAGCCAGCGATGCTAGACACGTTTTCTTTAACGGGAAGCATATTCTTAAAGAACTATAAAAGTAAATTGGATTCGTTTACGATTGGAAAAAAGAGACTGGCAAGATATTTGTAAGCGCGTTATACAGACTAAAGGCCATTACGCACGTCTGCAATTAACACTGATTATTATTCGAGGCTCGCGCTGCTCTATCGAAATTCGTTCTGTGCAGCTTCTTAGCCGATAGCTGCCGCTTAAAATGCATAGCATCTCCTGACCCAACGATACCGAAAGTGTTTCGGGAATGTGCATTACCGATACATCGAAAATTCACCGTTATCGAAATGCAAATAGAAACTTGCCGCTACGTTTCTCGCGTAAGCAAATCCCTTTCGATATCTCCTATCTCCAATTAAGTTACACGAATTACGCTATTTTTTCCCCACGTTTACCTTCACCGTGTTCCAAATTCATACAAGTTAAAGCTTCGGTAGCTCTAGCTGAAGTCGTAAAATATCTAGAAGCACTAACTCAAATAAATCGTAAATTTAAATTAAATAGCTACTCAAATTACCTAAATTAACAGTAGAACTACCAACCCAGTAAAAATGACTGGTCCCAGAATTTTCCTTTTTGCAATCACCGAACAGTTAACTCAAATAAATCGTAAATTTAAATTAAATAGCTACTCAAATTACCTAAATTAACAGTAGAATTACCAACCCAGTAAAAATGACTGGTCCCAGAATTTTCCTTTTTGCAATCACTGAACACGTACACCTGCTTTAAGAATAAAATTGGTATCAACTCGTATTAAGAAATAACTGTGATCAATATATTCACTCATACTCATCGCACCGCTGAAATTACTATAATCTGAACATTTTGATTCCATAAGAACAATTCTAACGCGTGTATGCACTTCTAGAGTAAATCAATTTTTAAAATCGAAATTTCGTTGCGAAAATATAAAAATTACATATTTCTGTGATTTTATTTTATAAATAAATAATACCGAATAACACTGTAGATTACCAGTGTCTCCTTGACACTGCTAATAGAATATAATAAATTAATTGTAATACAATTAGAGATAATGCACTGTCGTAAACACCATAGATCGTAATACCCTGTATTAGCAATTTTTTAAATAAATCTTCAAAAGAATATAGCCCGTGAAATTAAGAAATATTTAAAAAATCGGTCAGGAGTGAAAAATTGTTAATAAAGATGGGGAAGAATGATTGCAAATCTGTGAGTAACGGTCCAGATGGGCCCCCATCCCCCGAGCGCATTGGTAACAAAAGCCTGGCGATAATTTCTACCGGTTCAAGTGGAAACAAAGCGCGAAGTCAAAGCAGAAGAGTGGATACCGCCTTTTGACCGCGTGTTCGGATTCGATACTGTCAATCGTGATCCTTCCCTTTGAACTCTCTTGGCTCCGCCTCAGTTCGTCATCGGTTCGTGCGTGGAGAGCATCGTCGAGATTTCGAGTGGCAATAGAGCAACGAATAACCACGACTCCACGTTTCTCCAGTTTACATCGCAGACAATGAGAATTTGCAAAACGATCGGCAACATGTAAGGATCATCGTCACACTGCTCTTTGTCTCGCGTCCAAACCGTCGTTCCGTGGACGTCAATTGGAAATCGTTATTCGCCCCGATTCGAGTAAAGTTCGTGTCATTGTTTAACACGGAATCTGTGCTTGACCAGGTATCTCGTGTTGTCATTCTTGGTTACCAGTGCTCGATATCGTTCATTTCACGCGTCCCATTGTCGATCTGCGAAATTTCTAACAAAGACTTCTGTCGAGAAACTTCCACGACACGTGAGAATTCGTTATTTGTCGCGTAGTTTACGAAAATGTGCTTCACTCTAATGGAGAAAATAATTGTTCCCGATTTTATCCGATCCTACTCAATTTTGCTCGATTCTATGAAGTAACTTATTTCTTTATTTCTCGCCGTTGATCGTATCGCGATGTCGTGTCGCCGCGAAGTGCTCGAACCTTCCATGGAAACACTGTGCGTGACAACTAATGCGCAATTCCAGTTACCGGAACAAAGATGAGGTTCTTGCACGAAGAGGAAGCGCGAGAAAAGACCAACCGATGTACACCTGCACCGGTTGCAAATACGAAAGTAATCGGTACTTCAATATGGAACGTCACAAACATAGGATCCATTCGAAGCAGAAGTTGCACATCTGTTGTGGTAATTATACATTTGTCGAAGTAATTCGAATAAGTAGCCTTTGACACGGTTTTCGGTCGCATCTCTCGCTAACAAAAGGAGCATAATTACTCGCACATGATCTCTCGTATTTTTACATATCTGAGAGCAATTTTCATTTTTTCGTAGCGTCATTTGACCCTTTGCACTCGAGAGGCTCCCTTCAGTCCCTTTGGTATTAATTAATATGTCAAATTTAGGCTAATGTAACGGTGTGCGAGATATCGTAATAAAATAATTCTACGTGTCAATTATTATACTATTCCTTGTTTACTGCTCTATAAAATGTCGTCAACTTTATAGCAGAAAATCTTCGAACTCCTACATTTCTTTAGCCAAAAAATCGCCGAATACAAGGGGTTAAATTCCTGTAACTCGTTTATTTTTTTATTACGCAGTAATACTCGCATAGCGTGAAATATTATCCCCTTTTACCGTTAGCCTCAAGCGTGATTTATGCGCGCACAAAATGTCACCGCCATTTTGATGTGCAAGTTTCGTAAACGAACGTATAAAAATTGTACTATTTCTTCGTACTCGAAAAACACGAAATAACGTTAAATTCAATCATGCTCCTTTCGCTGCATTTAAATAACGTAGAAAGCTATTAAATATCGGAATTATTAAACGGATCTAAATGAACAAAATGTTACTTCTTTATTCATTTTCGTCATACTAGAATTATTATTACTCCGTTCACTATGTCCAGACATCCTGTGCACCAGATACCTACAGAATCTGTTAATTAATAACTCCAAATGAAGAGCAATTTAATTACAGCAATATTTCGAGATTAATTGATAATCTGATGATATATAAATGAGCCTACCACAAAAAAATTAACATTGACAGTGAAAGAGTTAATACTAGAGTCATCGCCGAGACCCAATACTCAACTGGATAAATACAACAACGATATATTTTGCTTAGATAAAATGGCGGAACCACCGCAGAAAATCAAGAGATCTGTTTAACAAATACAGAGACTCCGTCTCTAATTTCCAAGATCGTCTCTACTATCTCTCAACGCTGTAAACAAACCGACCGATCTCTAGCCTCGCGTAGCAATGCCACGCGTTGTTTGTTGTTTACGAGATAAAACCGCCACCCGTACTTCTGGAGCATTATTCAATAACAACCTCGATATTCCGATGTCGGTATCGTTCGCGAGATTTCACCACGTGCACCCCAGCTGGTCCTTCATCATCCAGCTCGCGCACCCCGACCGATTTATCGCTCGAAACCGTAAACAAGATCGTTCCTTTCTTACCCCGACAGGTGAGAGCTTCTACACCAAGGGTGCCTATTACGTGCATTGCGAGCGATCGCACCCCGAGACGAGACTGCACGCGATCGTGTCGAAGCACAAGTACAAAATCACCGGCGACCTGGTACCGTTCGATCACAGAGAGTCTGGGCCCAGCCGCGAGGAACAGGCCGACAACCTGTGCAGGATGCAACTGAGATCGGAATCCTCGGTACACGGGAAGAATCGCGTAAAACAGCTGAAGACGAAAGTCAGCTTGGAGTACTCGCTGAGTTACAACGAGGTCGACATCGAGAACATTCCTCTGATGAGTTTCCTTACCGATCATCGGCTCATGTCTCGTTTCGAGAGATCCTGCTCCAAAGAGAGTGTAGAGAAGGCAGAAGACGAGCAGGGGAAACAGGAGACGAATAGGACGGTGACGATCGCGATCTCGTCGGAGCAGGAAATCCAAAAGACGACGATGTCCACGAATGACGCGGTGAACGTTCGGACGAAAGTTTCCAACTCGTCGGTGTCTTCGATTTCGCTGGAATTGCCGTTGAAGAAGCTGATTTTGCACCGGTTCAGGTCGAGCGTGCACGAATTCGAGGTCCCTTTGCGGGAAAAAAATGCCGACAACGATGGCAGCCGGGCGAATTTGACGCAGGAATTGGTCAAAGAGATGGTACCGACTGTGAAGCAGAGATGGCTGAGGAAACCGAAGCGACTCGTCACTGGTCAAGATAAAGAGAATGTATCCGAGTTCGCGTTCAATCTGCAGAAGCAGTTGAACATCAAGTTGGACACGGGGATCGAGGTGCCCGTGGTGTCGCAAGTGCATCGAGATTTCTTGGGATCCATCAATTTCGACGAGTTTAAAATTTGTTGAATTCGAAGAGAGCAGAGAAAATGAAAGGTAAATATCTATTGATCGTTATCGAGATCTTTTAATCCTTTGCACTCGACGATTTTCTGGCTAGAGAAGAGTAGAAAATCAAAGATTCTCTACTAAAAAGCTGAGGATACTTTTTTGAGCAGTAAATAAAGAATTGTATAATAATAGAAATAGAAATCAAATAATTGTAGAATTGTTTGATTTCGATACCTCGCACACTGTTACATTACATTAAATTTGATATATTAATTAATATAGATCTTATATCGATGTATAATAGAAATAGAAATAAAAAGTTGTATAATAATAGAAATAGAAATCAAATAATTGTACAATTATTTGATTTCGATACCTTGCACACTGTTACATTACATTAAATTTGATATATTAATTAATATCGATCTCCCAATTTTTATAAAATGGTAGCTGGTCACCTCTCGAGTGCAAAGGGTTAATATTCGATATTCTATTTAAAGGTTGGAAGTTTTAACCACTCGAGTGTCAGCAAAATACAAATTTGATCAAAAAATATTTTTTTCTTTCGTGAATTGATGAGATAGGCTCCTTTGAGAGAAGTAAAAATGGAGCACTAGTTGTTTCTAAAAATGAAAATTATTTGCTGGGCACTTGAGACATCAACCCTTTCGCTGTTTAATAAAATTAGACTATTCGATCAGAAAAATGTTCTAATTTTATTGTGACGAGATGACAAATAATTCTAATCAAATTATACTAGCAAAACAGCGAAATAAATAAATTTAATCCTTTGCACACCGAATTATTTTTCAATTTGGTTACCAATAGCTCCCTACTATTTTAAAAAATTTTGTTTACTCGTTATATTAAATATAGATTCAAGTAATTCAAGTAGATACTTATTTTCTGTTTTCTTGTTCGGGAAATAAGGAATCAAAGAATGTCGAGTGTAACTCGACATAGGAGTGCAAAGGATTAATAATAAATAAAATTATTAAATATCTACTTATTATTTATTATTGTCATTAAATTATTCGATTATCGTATATTTTGATCATTCGCGAAATTATTAAATTATTATTTTTATTTTCCAGGTGTCCTAAGGACAAGAATAATTTATTTTCATACCAAAGAGTGATAGAGCAAAGTAAATGCTGAAACGAATGTGATACGATACATATTTGATAAGAAATAATAAGTCCTAGTGTTACCGGGATATTTAAAATAAATCTTCATATATATTTATATTACTTGTTTATTTTCGTAATAAACGCGTGTCTTTCGGATAGAACCTATCCCCGAATGATTCAACTTTGTCCCGCGGTTGTTATTTTAATAAAGTGCACTTTAAGACTGAAATTATGCAGCGAAATGCTTGTCTTGCATAAACCCACACACCTGGTTCTCCCTCATCCTCGAACGTTCTGCCTCCGGGAGTACGTCACTTTCTCAACGCGTCAGCATTTTGTTTAATACCACCCATTTTAAACTCTTTATAGCTAGCGAGCAAACGAAGTTTCGAAACTCCCCTTTGAACACCGGCTCTTGGAAAAACGTTTCATCGTCGAGCTCGTAATGCAGATTCATTTGCATGCTGGATTCCATTTTTGCGGTGTACTTCGCCAATTCGGTTCACGGACTCGCGCGGAATTTTCTTGCCCGACGAACCGCATTCGGTGAATAAAAATTCTGCATCAAAATCCAAGGTGCTTGTTAGAATATCGAATTTGTAACAATTACCTCATCGTTCTAACTAAATTGGGAATATACGCTGGCAAGAATAAAAGAAATATTGCGAATCTTTTCCAATTTGCAATCGTTAAGATTGAACTTATATACAATCATTGTTTCAAAAATGTTGAGCTATGTTCTCGATTTTTGAAAGGGGTTATTTATTAATTTTTCCTATTTTTCTTTCACTCGAATAAGAATTTTGTATCGTTCCCAGTTTTATCACTAGTTTAATACTAGGTTTACGGACTCTGTCTGTATACCTATTTCTAAGGACACCTGTCAAATTGACAGGTAAAGGAAACCACGTGCCCTTTTTTTTAACGATTAGTTTAATTTAAACACAATTATATATTATATTAACAGTCTTAATATAAGTTAACTAAATCTGTTACCATCGTATAATTGGAGCAACCCTTCTGTCAAATTCACGGGTTTCGCAAAATCTAGTGTTAAACTAGTGGTAAAACTGGGAACGATACAAAATTCTTATTCGATGCATTTTCTCACAGATTTCTCACAAATACGAGTAAAACAAAAATAGGGAAATTAATAAATAACCCTTTCAAAAATCGAGAACATACCTCAAAATTTTTTAAACAAAGACTGTATATAAGTTTGTATATAATCTTAAAGATTGGATTAAAAATTCTTAATCAAAGATTGTATATAATCCTAAAAATTGGAAATAAGAAAAGATTCGCAATATTTTTTTTATTCTTGTCAGTGTATATTCCCAATTTAGTTAGTTAGAACGATGAGGTAATTGTTATAAATTCGATATTCTAACAAAATTGTATTTAAATTCTTTTTGCTAAATTTGTATAATATATTATTATAGTTATATTGTAATAATGTTGTATAGTTAGCAAATAATTGCCTGTATATTCGCTGAGTAAATAAATAAGGAAAAAGTTAGTAAGAAATTTGTATAGACTGTCGAAGATTTGGAGTTATTTTTAATTGGAGTGAAAGCCCGCCAGATGGCAGTACTGTGCCGAAGGTCTCTCCTTGTTGGTTAGTCAGATCATTGATCTGATATTGATTTTTTCTCTGCCTAGAGAATGTAAGGATGACGTAAATCGGTACACAGAAAACACGTTTAAGAAATTTCGTAATAAATGTTAAGTATATTCATACTTAACGATAAAAAAGTCTGCATAAAAGGCACTACAATATTCCTCTCCTATTCTTTAACTACGCTTACACCATTTTCTAAATAATAGAAAAGGAAAAATTAGAAAACAACCAAAGTAAGAATTCCAATTCATAAGTTATTATCAATTTTCGATGATTTATAGAATTCCGAGAAATTTTGCAAAATTAAATAAACGCAATTCGGTCGTGTCCGACATTTCTCGCGATGAAATTAAACTTTCTGCCAATTGATTACCGGTTAAATCGCGAAATGAACGAGAAAGTAATCCGCTGTTGAAGCAATGCGACATAACGTGCAACGAAATTTCCCGAAACTTCGGAAATACGCATTCACGAGGCTAGACATAGTTGCATAAACAACACTTTCCAATTCTCCCGGATGCTGGTACCCAGGACGTAACAAGCGTTTCGCGAATGGTCCAGTCAGATTTTCATTAGACTTTCCAGGGGAATTTCACGGGAAATCGGATTAACCAATTTTAGTTTCAACGAGGATACAAGAGATTTTAATTAGCAGTAGGGTCAGATATGACGGATCGCGAATTCGCTTGCACCGTGTATCGAATTGTTCATCCGCGATCCGCAGGAAGTTCGAACTCCGTTAGCGATCTAAAATAGCGAGGAAAAAATTACCTCGAACGGCGCGAAATTGTTCCAAGTTTAGACAATTTCGCAGCGTGCAATTTCGCTGGAAAATTTCCGCGAAAAGCTATGTTTCGTTTCTCTGTGTCTCTATTGTTGCGTGGATATCGCGTGTCTCTTGTTCATCGGTATCGATACTCTTATTTGATATCTAGCTCTTCCGATCAGTATAGTCGAAGAAAAATGGATTCCCCCTGTCCTCCTCGTTGCGTAAGATCGCGGAACGAAGACAAAGACAATTTACGTTAAATGGAATTTAACAAAGACGTGACGCAATGTCCAAAATCCAGACACATGGGAATCCCAATGCACTCGCTAATTATTTGCTTGTTGAGTATCTAACGAACCGTGACTACTCATTGTCCGGTTCGTTAACACCCCGATCTCACGTACACCCTTGCTGTCGCTGGCTCACGGATGGAACGAGATAATTACTCGGTCCAATTGTACCGTGCATGACATTCTACCTGTACTATGCAAAATAACATGCTTCGTGTCAGAGATGCGCTATTTCCTTATCGATAATCGCGAAGATCGAGAAATTGTACAGGAGCGTTTATTATTAACTATAAATTTTGTTGACGAGAAATAAAGACGGATTTAGATTTCTGTCTTTGAAAGTGAGTCATAGGTGAGTCATCCGCAGTGAACTATGCGAAGGTAGTTTTCATTTGCATTTCGGTGAAGAAAAGACACGTGTAAATACTAGTTTTTCGTTGATTTAGTGTAGTAGTGATATACTACTCGTAGATTGACATTAATTGATTTTATTAAAATGTTTAGGTAGATTTTGAGGACCTAGGGGACTCGGGTTAAAATTAAAGAAAGCTTCTTGTCTTAGATTCTTCACATTGTCTTGTATTCTTCGCACATCGATCTCTTACTTTGGCAAGAGTCTTTTAGGAACTAAGCTTCGACGATTCCACATGCGTGGAATCTTTTCTCTGTTAATGCTTCTCGATCTCGATCGTTATGAGACGATCAAGAGCCATCGCGAGCATAAAGCTACCATTATTCGTCTTTCCTTTTTATTTATTTTATGTATTTCTTTTTATCCAACTTTCAGTCGTTGCTGATGCACATCCAATTGTGAATTTGTCTTAATATTAAACGTACCACGATCTAAACGAGCTTTTTCAAAATTTTGATTAAAAATTTCTTATTCAACGTTATCATTTTACGTTCGCGATTTCGCAATTTTGCAATTTTTCTTCGAATATGCATGTAATTTATTTTCCAACATTTTCTCTTTCGCATTTATTTTTAAGGATCTTCTTTTAGTGTTTTATTTATCAATCATTCGGTGGTACGTTTAGTATTAATTTTAATTCGCTAATCGTCTGGAGATCTATCGATCTTGATCAATACAACGCGCTTCGAAAAGTTTCTTCATGGATCTTTTTATTTGTGTCAATACTTCCCACAAATTTCCAAGTCTATCTCACACTTCTTTTTCTTTTCTAACCCCTGAAATATTTTCCTGCAATGTGTCTTGTAATACATTCGGCGAATTGTATCTTTGGTGGGTAGCGTGTGTGTGCTATTCCCATTAGAGTAGCACTGTTGCAGTATTCTTGTATTTACAATTAAGTTTGCGTTGTTAGTTACTAGTATATCTTTTTTAGAGCATCCACGGTAACGAATTAAGAAAAATCGAAGCATCGTAAACCATGATCCTCGGTGGCCCCTGGGACCCAAGACCAGTTGCATTATCCAGTAGATCCAATGCATTTAACAAATTTTCAAGTCTGCCTGGCATTAAGTCTACACTCTCTTGTATCCCTTAAAGTGGCTACTTTAACGAATTAAGAAGGATCAACCGTGGTAATCCGTGATCCTTGGCAACAGTTAGCCAAAAGCTATCCTTGTTCATCCCAGGCCTCGGAGATTCTTACGTCGCTGGTACAAAAATCCAGCATCTGTCTCCATTAATTCCCGCTACATTTATCCGCTAAAAGCTTCATCGTCTCGGCATAAGCGCGCAAGTGTAGGTCCCATGTTCGACGAAAAGACGGCTGGAAATTCGCCGTGGTGGAAATTGAAAAAAATTGTTTTGTCGCGGAGGATACCCTAATAAATTTAATGAAGCGGACGATCACGGTCGAAAAATGAGATGGTACTTGTGCGAAAGCGCGGCCGTTGCGACTTCATGTGGATATCCGGGGGATATTACGAGCAAGGGAGCAACGTCGAGGAACCTAAACGAGTCTAAAGTACCCACTTCTCTCCTACTCAAGCTCGTTTCACAACGCGAGCGTAACCGAGTGTTTTCCTCGATGCTTCTTGACCGAGTTTCTGATGGTTTCGTTGTGGACACAGGGACACGTACACCCGTAGATCCCCTAAATACGACATGCTTTTACCGACAGAGCTATCGCCCTGCGAAACTAGCCTACCACCACCGCTGCAACTTCGCCTTTCGTTTCCCTACCTGGCATGAAATTTATTTGCCAGCTCATGAGTACCATCCGAGAGCAGCCCGTATGAGTGACTTGTAAATTTTCCATCACTTTCTCCTTCGACAGCGAATGTTTGCTCTCGCGCAACTGACGAAGATACGTCACGACGATGAGAATCGGTTGACACCGCAGAAATGGATTTTCGATCGTGTTTTCGTGAGAAAAATGAAAAATGTTGGCTCTCGTTTGCAGGAAGAGGAGCTGTCGACGAGTAATCGTACCAAATTTCAATTCTTTGCTTTCCAAGTTGCGACTGACATTTTTTATAAACTGGTTCGTAGACAGTAACGTATCTATATGGACATATTTTTGTCAAATTAAATTAAAATACATAGGGCTATGTTTTGAAGCTGTATGTCGACGAGACATGGCAAATGGCGTCTTAATTTTGTAATTATTAATGGAGAACAGCAATTGGTGTTGGGAATGTTGCAAATAATAACATTGCAATGCTTTGGTTCTTGCAAATAAGTGCACAAATCAGGTATTTCAATATTAATTTTATACTTAATTATTACCTCGTTGTCATACTGTATTGATCACTCCAAAACCTCTTTACCGATGAAAAGCTGAAATAAATGTTTTTAAAAATATTCCTACAAATATTGGTAAAAGATATCGAGTGAAATAGAAATGAAATTTGTCAAAAAATGAATGTCTGAATCGTCTGTTCTTAATCGATCAGGGTTTACAAACGAATTACCCAACAAATTATAAATTTTTCCCTAATTTGTAATATCCAATAGGTGATTCTCGTAGAACTAATTTTTCTGAACACGAATGGAAGTCGAAAAATATTTTTTTCTAAAAAGCCACGATTTTTATTTAAAATGAAGTATTATCTTGCAAATTAGATAAGAGTGTCCGGAGTTTATGAATGCTCGTAATTAAAATTATTCGTGCTTCTGAATAATTATAATTGGTCATCGAAGTTTAAAAATAAATCTGCGAGCATATTTTCAACGCATGTTCTTGCATTTTTACAAAAATTTCTTTATCCGACACGAATTTGTTACACAGTAGCGTATTCTGTAATCTTTTCCAAGGAAGAAACCATTTAGGGACAATAATAGAATGATGTTCAATATTCACAGGACGATAAAATATATATAGAGAACCCGTAAAGTGGATTTTACCATCACACAGCCATTGTTCGCACATGTACTCCACCAGGGCCGTCATCACACGCACTCGACACCAAAATCATCATCCAGTAGGTCTCATTCTTTATACATATCACATATATATATTCTCATATACTCTCTTATACTAATCTTAATATTGCAAGAAATTTCTCTGAATCATCTGTCATTTGAAACAGGTACGTCATTCGATACATAAATACAAATAACTTTTTAATATGAAATAGTTAAAAAATAAACTTACACCTAATTTTTAAGATAAGTACGACCCTTCTAACATTCTCGCTTTTCATGTAATACTTCATTATACCCAAAAATTGTGCGTTTTCAGAAAAACTCGCAATTTTCGAAGGCTGAGGATCGATGGAGCAATTTCGATCGCGGATTCGTGTCGAGAAAAGTAAATTCTACAAGAACTACACGATGGATGTTACAAATTAAAATTTGTGTCGAACAGTGTTATCGGTAGATGCTATAAGTTTATAGCAGATAAGCAGATTATCCGAAACAGCTGTGTATTATCGTAAAATTTGCGCAGCATAGACGCGGCCCGGTTGAACGACGTATTCATCCCTAACGTAATTGTTACGGGACTCGCACTTCGATCTTTAGTTTAATCAGTTAATGCAGTTTGCTGGATACCCGGGCAACCGATGCACCGTGGAATATTACTGACAGCCCAACACGTCCTGGCATGGGTGATGTATTATTAATTATGCCAACATGGAGCTATTAGACCAAGACAATAGCCCGTAATCTCCATGTACTGAGGTAATAGCACATTCAGAGACGTACAGGGCGTTCTTCACCGAACAATGATACGTACCGTGCCGCTATTCAATTAGTTCATCGAACAGTCTTAGCGAAAGAACCTGTGGAATGTTCTGTTACCTCTACAAACTCTCTCAATGAGAATTAAACATGTCGGCCCACCCACTATCCATCGTTCGCCAAACCTTTCGGTTAATTAATTACGCGCAATCAGCGTTCGGTTATTCCCCGTTTATTCGCCAATTTCCGCGAATTACCGTAATTTTATGTATCTCAAAATACGCTTGAACCGCGAATTCGCGTTATTCGTATATTCGTCCGATAAAAATAACGCCAACTCGCGCTATTGCACCACGCACTATGGCGTACCTCGTTGTTCGAGTGCGTGCGTTTAACCCTTCTCGAACCGACTACATTTTACTTGCAAATTACGCAGCTTTTAAACCAACTGAATTAAACATTTTTATTTTCCAGAATTTCTCGCGGCCGAGCAACCTTAACGCGAAGTAAAATTAAATTAAATATACGCGGATGATAAATCGCGAGGAATTTTTAAAGCCCGTAAAGCACTCGAGAATAATCTCCTTAACGAGGCACCAAACAAGCTAATTTTTTAATTCTAATTCCAAAAGTAAGGATTATTCCACGATTATTCGCCAAATAATATTTGGAATTAAATATTCCTGTGAAATTTCCCTGGAATGGTACTATAGACTGGTGGTATGGCTATTGAGAATATCGAAATAACATCGATATTTCTGCATATCGAAAAGCTGAATATAAACGACCAGTGGATCGTATTAAAATTATTTAAATATACAAATTTTTATCTAAACTTGTTGCATCGATTAATTGGTACACTTGTTAATGCATTTAAATCGTATCATTGTATCTCTGACGAAGAAAATATACGGGTACGTTATCTATAACAAATTGCAACAAAAAGGAATAAATTTTGCATAATTTTGTTATAACCCTCAATTAAATATTTCGAAGAATAATATTTTCAATTTTATCTCAAAATTTTGTACGAAGCACGTAAGCTGGATAATTGGTTTCCATTATTCACAAATAAATATGAACATAATTAATTCGTTGCATTTCTCTCGATCATTTGTACTCGTCTTAAGGATTTCGATATATCGCGAAGATCGATAAGGTATCGATGATTTTGTTACGGTGGATCGTAATTTAGTCAAACGTTTATGCTGCTTCTTTCCAACTCGCAATGCTCTCTTCTTATTTACTATGCGTGGCTGAAAAGAAGTCATCTTGAACGGTTGCGGTGCAAAAGGGGTGATACCCACTCTTCTATGACACTCCTAAAACTACTACCTTCAAGTTCGGTCACGTGGTACGTTAACATAAGCGTAAGATATCTGTAAAATTCTTACACTGGAATAATAGAAGACGCAATTGAAGACCTAGGATTGGAAATACAAAGCAGTGAGTCGGATAAGGAATCAGATGACAATAGCTCAGAAGATTTATAAAATAAAGGAGTACAAAAGTAATAATAATTAACATCATTTATGAAAATTGATTTAAAATTTAAGATGTATTTTTTATGATAAATTAATTATGTAATTGCATCGTACTAGATATACGTTTAAAAAGATCATACGATACAACATGAATATAAAAAATATGTGTATAGTACAGCACGTTTGCTGCATAATGCAATGAAAAGTTAATCAAGATGCTAATTAGTAATTAGTAATTGCAAATAATCATGTATTCATCGGAAGAATCTGAAGTTAATATGCTTTTGGGATGAATCTACGCTCTTGTAACTATTTGTTGCGTCTGTCTCACTTCGTCTCGTTGCTTTGTTCGCTTTCTTTGTCATATGGTGTTCTATGACTGGCCTAATAGGAAAGGATCAGTTCTGCCAATAAGGGAAGCGCTTTACTCTACTTCTGCCATGATGTTAGAATGGTTGGGTTGGTGGGGATTGGGTCCTACAAGTTTCTCAGATGACTTCTTTTCAGCCACGCATAGTACGCTCCGACATCACTCTCTTTCTTCAGTCATACAGTATACGAAACACCTAGACCATACCACACTACACTCATTATCATAATATAAACCTAAGGCTAAAATCGCTCACACAAAATTTTCATACACACTCACCACACTTATCCTTCTATGGAAACACTACATGCCTTTACATCTAAATATTTCCTATTCTATGTCAACCAATACCACAAATTTATCCGTAATGGATAGTCACAGCTCCACTACAGAGAGTCATACGTGCAATAGAGTACCTTTCGAGACTCGTATTGCCTTCGATTGTCTCAAGAATTCAACGCATCGGGGGTATCTGTTCGCGAATTAACAAGGCGGCACAATTTCTGACGGACTCTGAAGTGGCACTTAGGCGCAATTTCCAGACGATCGTTGCAGTCGGCTGCTGCAACGCTTTATCTCCGTCTAACGAAGCTGCGGTCCGAGATTGCGGCACGTGGAACATCAGGAACTCATTAGTGCGTGAAGCATCCAGGTATTCCGGAAACTAACTCCATTTACCAGCGGTACCACGAACCTCGGTGCAGATCAGAGAGGCCTGGCCGAATTAGAACGTTCGTCCCTTCGAAACGTAATTTACGTTTCCAACAGAACGGATTGATTTGCGGCGATTCCGCTGGTATCGGCGAACCGAGTCGAAAATAATCGCAACTCCACGGATCTTCACTGGAATTCACCGGTTTCACTTTTCCATCCTTTTTCTCTGTTTTTCTCTATTTTTCTCTATTTTTTCTTGCCTTTCTTTCCGCTCGTCTCTTTTCTTTCGATTTCGAGAGCGCCGATCGATCGGCGAGGAACGAAGTTTTCTTTTGAATTAGTTTGCATCGATTTAAATTGGCTTCCCGCGACGGGAGCAAACCGCGTGGTTCCGCGTTTGTTTTCTAGCTGCTGCGCGGGTAAATATCGCCGCTATTTGTACAGAACTTTTGTAACAATAAATAGATCGCTCGAATGTACCTGTTAACGAAAGGGTTCTCACCCCTTTCGTTAGCCAGTTTTTTAATAAAATTCCCCGTGAACGTTCGTTACTCCCCGAATGTTTGTTAAAATAGACTGTACAAATGGTATCAATTTCCTGTCGACCTCGTTCATTTTATACTTTATATTTGTACCAAACTCGCGGTAAATATCGATCAAGGAGAGTCGAAAATTTTGTATCTATTCTTATGTTATAGTAAAATTCAACAGCGAAGTAAACTCTACATTCCAGCAGTGTAGGGGCCATCCCTTCCTCTGCGTTCTGTCTTTCGTCTCCAGTCCTCTGAAGACGACTTTTGACCTGCGTGGCCCTAAACAGGTCAGTTCTAACCATTCGCCAGTTCAATAAAGATCTATACAGTTTTTCCACAGTTTTCCATTGACTACTATTCCTTTGCGTTATAACCTTTTTGATACCTCGACAACTTTTCTCGTTAATATCTTCGCGTTATTCCGGGAAAGATTATCGATGGCGTAACATAAATGATAAGATAAATCTTGGGAAATCGTAAAATTTCCATTTCCCAGTGGCTGCCCGAACGTTCGACCTTCATCATTTGCTCGCGATTCAGCGGAAACTGGTGCAGCCGCAACGATTACAGGAAAATGGCCGGGCTGCCTGTTTCGTGACACATTGTTGCGCGGGCAGGCAAAAATTATGCAACGGGGCTGCGTCGGAAGCATACTCCGAGGGGCTGTCAGAGAAAGAGGTGGGTAAAGAGGCGCGGTAATTATTATCATTTGAATTTATGGTGACACCGGGATTACCCTTTCTCCGTGTTCAGTGCCATGGAACTGCAAGAAACTATTATTACCCTCGCTCGTGTTTCTTGTTTTGCCGTACCCCTATCCCGAAGGACCTCGTCCTAGGTGAAGTCATAAATCAGCCACCGCCCTGGCCTACACCCGCCCACGATGTCCGAAAGGCATTCAGCCCCGATAGAAAAAGGAAAAGGAGAAAAAATGAAGACGGGTATCGAACGATAGGAGTGCACACGGTAAGAGAATCGAAGTAGCCATCTAGATGGCTCCAGATAAGATTTCGCATCCGGCTGTCACAGGCGAAAAATGATATACCGGTGAGCATGGCCAGCTATAAAGCATCGTGGCTATAGTTTGATCGTAAGGTGAGAAACTCGGTACTTACGACCCAATAAACTGCTTACTCATTGCTGACGAAATTGATCGGTGACTGTGAGTAATGAAATGTAGTATAACGGTTGTTATAACTTTATAAAATAAAACATTTTAAGAGGGTTGCTAATAGAACCGGTGCTCAACGAGCGGGTCGAGGATAAAATAGACGCGTGTCGATGACTATAAAGCTGGCCTGTATTATACAGGGTGTCCTGCGACTGGTCGCGCGGACAGCAAGATGACACTATATTAAGGAATATATTAAGAATTAAGTCGAAAACGCCGAGTAATATTTTTTTCTACGAAACTTCCTTTCCGAGAAAATTGAATTTAAACGTTGGCGCGTAGAAAATGTCGTATAATATACTTATTGGCTACGAAACTGGAGACCCGGTATGGGTACGCTCGACTTCTACTGCTTAGACACTATTTCTCGAGGACTGTGAAGGACTAGTGCTGCCCGCGCCCTGACACCCTTATTTAAGCATTCACTCTGTTCTTTTCCATACCCAGGCTTTCCTTCGCAATCATTTTTCTTTCCTACACAACCTCGGTGGACGTGGTACTTCAAACACCCTGCACGCATATCTAATCTCTCACTCTAACCTAAACATTCATTGAAATCGATCCTCTTGCACGCGGTCTCTTTCGTTCTGGGTCCAGACACACTTGCCATTCTTCCAGGGCCGTACTTGTTCCAATCCCACATACATATGATCGCATATAGCAACGGTGCGCTAACGAATATTTGAATATAGTGTTCTGGGTCCAGACACACTTGCCATTCTTCCAGGGCCGTACTTATTCCAATCCCACATACATATGATCGCATATAGCAACGGTGCGCTAAAGAATATTTGAATATAATTTTCCCAAGAATTGTATTCCAATTGTATTCTATTGTATTCGACTTGTGAAAATTGTATTCTAAGTTTTCGACTTATTTTTTCACGTAATATTACTGTGAAGTGCCATCTCTCAATTGTACCATCGATTACAGGACACCCTGTATATTCGACGTTTGCGTTTATGCGGAGTAAACGTACATTTTTAGCACCACTCGCACTGAATGAGCGTGAAATTCAATTTGTCCATTTATGACTCGAATTAATTCACGATACCAGTCAATGGTAGCATATTAATTTTTAAATGCATAATTGCGCGTTATCCGGGCTAATATCCTACTGACAAAAATGAACTCGTTTGTTTACCGAAATGTTCGGGACCAATCGTTGCAAGAGGAATAAACGATACCTTTTTAATCCGATTAAAAAGTATCGTACGAGAAATTTCTACTACTTGGTATGTACTTTGACCATCATGTCAGCATTAATAATACGCTATAGGGGCTTTAGGCTGAAGTATCTTTGGGATGGAGCTACGCATTATTAGCCAGGATTAACATCAGCTATCTCTATAGTAGCTGATAAGAGACATTTGAGAGGATTCGTCGAATACAAAGCGAATATATAACGAACGTTAACATCAAAGGGATTTTTGCCATCAGAGGAAAAAGCTGCGATACCTCTCAGCGAGTATTGGTATGAATAAAAGATACGGCACGAAACATGTACTTGAGCGAACGTGTTATGCTCATAGATGAACAAACAATCCCAAGTTATTCGTCTTCGATGCTATTTCTCAAAATTTACTTTTTCGAATTACCTCGTTTATCAATTTTCATGAAAAATATCGATATTTATACTTTCAATGATATAAGTTAGGTTAAACGATAGAAAGATCATCAAGCTCATAATATGAATTATTCTGCTTATTCTATTGCTATTATTTCAGAGATACATAATTAACAAATAATCATAAATCATTCGATTTCGATGCTATTTCTTAAAATCTACTTTTTCGAAGTACCTCGTTTATCAATTTTCATGAAAAATTTCGATATTTATATTTTCAATGATATAAATTAGATTCAACGATAGAAAGATCATCAAGCTTATGATCTGAATTATTCTGTTTACTCTATTGCTATTATTTCAGAGATACATGATACATTTATCATATGTAGAATTGTCTTGCTTCGTTTAATTATTTTAATGAATCGTCAAATCATTTTAAATTGCATATGTACCCTATGTAAACATTCTCGAATTTTCGTATTTCGTGTTCTATAATTTTAGACCAATAACGAAAATTTTCATATTTTCATTGTCTCTTAGAGCGAAACAATGTAACGGAAAACGTCTCTTGTTCTTAATAATAAAACTAACTTGATTTTTCATCAACTGAATATTTTATAGCGTTCGATAACTATGGACAAAAATATAGTTGGCCACTGGGTAAAGCTAGCAATAAAACTACTGGTCCATAATGTGGGCCTAACCTAACCCAAACATAACCTAATAATTCGTTGATCGAAAACAAACGCCACGTGGCACGAGAAAGAGATCATTGCCTCGGATTTGGAGAAAATATTCAAAGAAGGAACCTATACGTGTTCCATTACCACCCGACTTTCTCCGGCAAAAAGGTTTGAAGGATTTTTCAAGATGGCAGCGCCGGACGGGACACCCGGTATAGCGGAATATCTGAAATTCGCGCTCGCATTAAATCAACGTATACGTTGCACGGTGTCTGAAATTCGATATAGAATCCGTGGTTCGAAGTGCATTCGTTTGCCGCGGTTTCTTTAACGCGCCACGAGGCTGAGCGGAGCAGAAAGTGGAAGAATTATGGCAGTGTGTACGGACACGCCGACACGGGCGCCCCCTGGCCGTTCGCGATCCATTCAGACGATAGCTGACGATCGATAGCCCGCGCATTATTGTGAAATTTCCTTATTACGTGTAAGACGAGGAGCCGCGTGATTTACCGTCCCTGAAAAGAACCGTGGAGAACGAGATCGCTAATTAAAGTCGTCTATATTACCAGGGGGATACCGGTCGAGAGAGCGTATGTAATTAATTCTCCGCGATATCTGGTTACCGTGCTACACAGATACAAGTCCAGATACCTCGTGTAAGAAGGAACGGCGATGGAGTTACGGACTATTCGTGCGTAACGAGGTGAATTTAACTCCTCAAGCTGGTTCTTTTGTGCTTTTTCCTTTTCCCCTAGGCGCCTCCCACCGCGATTGCGGCGCCCCCACGAGTTAACCAGGCAGCCTGTCGTTCGCAATGCGCGAAATTCGAAAAACTAAAACTCGTAATTCGCGTCACATTACGGTAATGCTTGATTAGGTTTACGTGGACCAGTCACGGTCTTTTCTAATCACTCGTAATCGGTGTCTCGAGCTCAACGAATCGAGGAAAGCAAACATATATGTAATACAGAAAATTTTGCTTTTCGTAATTTCCGTGTTACCTTTCTGGAGATAGTATCAATGCGTTATTGGAGTTCTTTCGATTAAAACGATTTCAAACGAAGTATAAATCAGACTGATTTTAATCAAAGTAATTATCACGATTAAAATTGGTCTCGTCGATGATATCGTGTGTGAATTTATTTTTATCAAAGGAATCTGAACGATGCGTTGTAAAATAAAATTTTTCTAGTGGAAAGGTCCCATTAGAGCATCGAATTTCAATTATCGCTGCTCGACGCAATGTATCTATCTTGTTGAAAGGGTGCCCTACACGGTTGGATTCAACTACTGGCTTCTGAACTTTGTCGAATTTAATCGAGTACTATTTTACAGTATCAGTGGATTTTAACGCTGTCCAACATATTTGCTCGTTTAATTTGATTCTCACGAGTGCATATCTTCGGTACTACAAGTCCCATTGAAATTCGCGAATAATTTTTCGATTTTTCATATTTCGTATCCCCTTGGAAAACATATGAAAGATCTCGGGTGGAAAGTCGAGTAGTTTAGAAGGTATGAATTTTATCCGAACACCCATGTACTCGACACACTATACACCGGTGCGATCCGCCCAGCTTGAGGCCGTTGTCACGCCAGCCGTAATTCGTTTCGCGTAACTGGCGTCAGGTGGTTTCCGCAAAAGCGGAAAAAAGAAAAAGGGACATTTCATGCATAGAACGGCGCGAACACTGGTTTACCGGTCGCCGCAAGTGTAAACCGATAATTATACACCGGGCGTCGCGGTGGGCTCGCGCGTGTCGCAATTAAGCGCCGCGACGTTTCGAACGCGCCGCTTAATTTCCTGTTTAAAGTACACGGTCAATTATGTAAACGCCGCTCTCGTTACTTTCTCGACGAAAGTGAACGCCGTGGTATCCGACTACGTTTCGTCAAGTCCTGTTCAGTCGTTTGTTAACACGTTGACTGTCATGGTGGTCATCAGTGACCGGCGCTTGCCTCCTCATTGGGGCCATGGTGGTCACCGGTGTCCAGCGATACTAATTTTTTAAATTTATATTTGCTTCATTCTAACCAATTTTCGAATATTTGAAGACTAAATTAATAGAGAACTTTAATAATTTCCACCATTTTTTTCTTTCTTTGCCATATGGTTTGATAATTCATTATTATATCTTAAAAATAATGGAAATTTTATCGTGGCTTCTTGTGTGTACCATATTAAAAATTGTATGGCAGTCAAAGTGTTAAAAAGATCGGGCAATCCAATTGACAGTTGGATTTACCATCTATAGTAACGTCTGTAATGTAACAAGCCATTTTCTTGGATCTTTTATTTTTGATGAAAAATAGGCTATATATTGGAAAATAGTCGAAAAATAATCTGCATATTGGAGTAATCAAAAATGCTCGAAATATATATTCGAGGAATAAAGTAATAATGACATCAATTGCGATTAGTATGTAAATTTCACGTCGTTGTACATACAACACTTTTCTTTCTTCTCGCTTCGACACTGGATGATAAATATTCATACACGGAAGCACTCGAACGATTACAGTTGCTGTTTTCAATACGAGTGTTTGAAATGATACGGTATGCATATCAGAAGGTTTCAAGATTATGTCAATAAAGTTGGAAAATAATTCGAAGGTATGTATATTTACAGTGCTGTTGAGCCATCTTTAACTGCTACAAGAATTTTCTATCGAGAGCACTAATGCCTCTATATTTCGTAGTTATAGTCCATAATAAGTATACTGTAAATATCGCATAAATCGTTGAATTATTTTCTAATTTGTTCGATACAATCTTGACATTTCCTTCTTGCTATATACGCACGTACAATTTTATGTACTCCGATTTAACGTAAATATTTCGCTTATTAAACGAATATAAATGGCGGATATAAATGTTCGAATGCCTTCGTTATAGAGCGTGAAATAACGTTATAGAATATGAAACATATATATAGGAGTTTTAAAGAGGAGCATTCCATTTTTAATTCCCCGCGAAAACATTAAGGTGGCAAATGGAATCGCGAAACCTATTACAAATTTATTGCTAGTTTCAAAGATTTAGGTGATCCGATATAAGAGTATAAATTTATTTTATAGATTCAATTATCTGGAATTTATGGTTGCGAAACGATTTCAATTTTGGCTTCCTTCATTAGTTCCTTCGATGTTTCATGTACTTGGAAGGTTGCAAATGAAGGTAGAGATGGGAGAACGCTAATGAACATCTTTTGGCCGGTTTCCTGAATTTTGAATACGTCGCAGTTGAAATTTGCTGCACTCGGCATGCAGGTGTGCAATGCAGTGGCCTTGCATACGTCCTTACTATGGAAAACTATTCCGAAATTCTGTAGTTCCAACGCGAGGCTACTTTCGTGAATGTATAATGGAGTAATTACTATTAGAAAGTAAGGCGGTGGAGAAAAGTCCGCTAAGTACCTCCTAAATTTGACTGGAAACCAAACGGAAAGTAGAAAAAGAAATTGAATAATTTAAGAAGAGAGAGAGGGAGAGCGGGAGAGTGAAAAACATGCAAATGTTCAACCTCGAAAATAGCGAAAGGGTCACTATCGTATCATAAATTCAAATGGCTTCGTAATTCTTAACAAGATCTTTAAATTCATCTCGAAGTCGACTTTAACATGCTCCAAGTACAGAAAATCGCAAGTCCGGTATAAAACGCGAAAGTCTAAAATCTCGGAGTATTCGTGCATTTTCCAATCCTTCGTACGCTTCCATCTCACGATTGCCACTCGCAATTAGGTCAGAAAAGAGAAGGAAGGATTTTTCAAACTCTCGCAGCGAAATCGCTTCAGCCTCATTTATAAAAGAGAAGCTGAGAACACGGACCATGATTCCTCTTTTTTGATTAAGCAAGTACCGTACGACATGTCGGTAATCGTCGCGATACGTTATCTCAGATGCATAATCTAGATACCGCGTTTACATTTTTAATCCACGGCATAAATAAAAAGGCGGTCCGTATCTGCAGCTTCTTTGCTACGGTACAAAGAAAATCTCGAGGCGAAAAATGTGCACAGCCCATTAAGCAGGCGTTCCACAAATCCCTGAAAAGATGGCAAGGTGGTCGACCTCGAATGCAAAAGAATTAGCTCTCTTTCACGGTGCGCGATCTTTCTCGCGCGATATCTGCAGCTACTGAACGGCAGTGGCGCATCACTGACGGTACAAAAGTGGCAGCGATGCGGCAGAATTTAAACGCTGCGAGTCACTCGGTAGCCAGGTGATCCTGAAATGGTCGATACGGGTGCCCTTATTACGCGGCCCGTCCTTAATTCAGAGTTACGCCACTGCGGCGTGCGTCTACCTGCGAGGAAGAGCTTCCAGCCCGACGAGGATCCTTCGATTATCCGGGCCAGAGGAGGCGAAAGAGCAAAGGTTGTTCTCCACTACGCGATAGTATGTCGCCGCGATATTGGCGAACCGACAGACGCATGCGTCGTCGCCCGAGGACTCGCTGCAATTTTGGAATCTTGTCAACAAACATCTCACTGCGCCCTTAACCCGTAAGCTGCGCTAGCTTCCCGCGCGACTCCGCTTTTTTCCAGATCGACCCGCGACACAGTGTTCGACTGCGATATCCATCTCGACGTGAACGGACTCCCGGTCAGGTGGCTCGAAAGATTTCAGTCCGTGCTTCCCGTCCGTGAACAAGGAACGCTGTTTTGGGAGTGTCGTCGCATACCGAGTGAACGTGCAAGCGAGAGTGATCTGCCTCGAGGGGGTGTAAGAGGATCGTTGATCGCGGTGGCATACCAGTGGTAAAAGTGTCCTCGTAAATTGAGACGTTGATGAGCCGAGGATAGTCGAAGGGATTTTCCACGCGCGTGTGACAGAATGGACGAGGAAGAAGCAGAGATCGACCCGTCGGCCGCTGCGACGCTTTCCAAAAGGTAGAGCACGATGGAAATTAACGATTAATCGTTCCCCAGATCAGTCTCTCATGTCTGTCTCGCTGGGTTTAGCATTGGCTTCCAACGAATCGATATCGTCCTTGATCATCCTCAGAAGGTCTATTACAGCGGACGTCAAATCTCGGGCAACGTTCACTTGGACTTGGAACAGCCGACGTCTGGCGTAGGTAAGCTGTGCTAGAGATCGAACCTGATCGAAAATTCGTGTTTCGATGAAAATTTTTACCCCCCGATTTTTTCGTGGAACGAGAATCTTTCGAGATCCGATGCACGCTTTCTCCACCTCGCGGAAGAAAGTTAGCAACGAGAGCGTCAGTGTATTGCAGATAAATTTGTCAGATAAGCGTGGACAAACAGAGAGCAGATCGTCGCTGATATCCTTTGTACAGAGGCATCGTAATTAATCTTGGAAACCGCGGAACTGGCTGTCGAATAAATTTGCCACGGAACTATAGTTTTAAGTTTCGCCTGGTCGTGATACGGTATCCTGTCGGCCATGTTATCTCCTCTGTGTTGCCTCTGATACATCGAAAGCGACCGTTGTTCGATAGGCAAACGGAACATCTCTGGGGAAGATATTCGATTGGCTCGTTGTAACGAGACACGAGCAACTTGATATTTATTCTCGCGATGTTTACCCGTGTTGTCGCTTGGCAATCACAAAAATTTCTTCTCTGCCCGAGTCGAACGCGTGCCAAACGTGCCATCGATCGTGTTGCATAACGGGTGACCTAAAAGATTTTACTACCGCTGTATACACGCCACCAGGCGAGGTACCACGTGACTCTGGTATTGCAGGAACGCTCGTAGAACGGTTGCAAGCGGTGGAAGAGTCTCTCGTACATTCACGAGTGACTATCCACCTGGTCGAGAGATCGTTAAGCCGCGTCTAATGCCCTGTTACTGGTAAAATATGAACGTGTCTTTTGCACCTGCCCTTTGCCAACCGATCTCTGTCTTTCGAACTCTGCTTCATTCTACATCTTGTCTCATCGCGCCTACCCAGTGATTAATACCGCAACTACCGACCTGTAACGTGTACCTAAACGCGGTACAGACAGTAATGCACGATACATATTCTCCCGAAGGATATCAGCGACCGATTGAAACGAAATTTGAGAGGAGTGATCGAGAGAGTGGATAGACTGGAAATACAAAATTTCAGCTTTGGATACTTATTAGTTTCCGAGATATTGGATAAAGAACTTCGATATCATGGACACACTGTGTGTCTGTTAGACCTCGCGATGATGTAAGCAGCAGCACACTTATTTACCCTGAACTAACACTGTCATTATTGCACCATCCACTACTGGACAGTCTACCACGACTGCTATAGCGAGAACTATATTGGATTACCCGGATTAGAAATACGGAATATTCCTCTCGGTAATATTTTGGAAATTAATGAACATTCGAAGCTAAAGTTTTACCAAAATAATTCTAGCGTTAGATAATTTTTTATCCTATTCTATATGTAATACCTAGCAAATAGTTAAATCAGTCCATCATGATTACTATAGCGGGAACTGTATTGGATTACCCGAATTAGAAATATCGAATATTCATCTCAATATTTTGGAAATTGATGAACATTCGAAGCTAAAGTTTTACCAAAATAATTCTAAAATTAGATAATTTTTTATTCCAATCTATACGTAATACTTAGCAAATGGCTAAATAGGAGTTTACCTGAGGCAACCACGACTACTATAGCGGGAACTATATTGGATTACTCGAATTAAAGATACCGAATATTCCTCTCGTTAATATTTTAGAAATTAATAAACATTGGAAGCTAAAGTTTTATCAAGATAATACTAACGTTAGATAATTTTTCATTCCAATCTATACGTAATACCTATCAAATAGTTAAATCAGTCCCCCACGCCTACTATATCCGGAACTGTATTGGATTACTGGGATTAAAAATACCGAATATTCCTCTCGTTAATATTTTGGAAATTAATAAACATTCGAAGCTAAACTTTTACCAAGTTTATCTAGCGTTTATCTAGCGTTAGATAATTTTTTATCCCAATCTATACGTAATACTTAGCAAATAGCTAACTAGATGTCTACCTGATGCAACCATGACTTCGTTAGTACCCCAACGTGTTTGGTGACACGTATATTACCAGCTCGGTAACGATAAACATAGTTAAGAATAAACGTTTTTCTGCTGCATTGCTAAAGTAAGTTCACGCTTTTCACGCATAGGGATCAGGCTGAAATGCAAAGGAGAAGCTCAGGTGTATTTCACGGATCGATCAGCCGGCATTCGTCGCAAGTTTTCGGCGTTTGAAAATTATCTTCACGTGGAAACGTATCTGGTCGGCGGTAAGTACAACTCGCTGATAGCGATTGGTACACGAAAGCTGGATGTCGGACTAACAGATTCTCGTCACGAGTAGATGGTAAAGAAAAGTGTATGATAACTGGAGGCGTCTACCCGTTCAGCCTAACGCTGTCAGAGAACTTGCCGTGCAGCTTCGAGGGCCGATACGGACGAGTACGGTACTCGATTAGGGCATTGTTGGACGTAACGACCATTTATCGGTTTTCCACCAATATTATTCCATTCACGGTGGCTCCTATTCTTGACCTTAATCGAGATCCTCTCGCTACCGTGAGTAGAAATCTAACAACGGACGATATTGCTTTCGCGATGTGATTTCGTTCCCGGGACGCAATGCGCTTTCGAATTAACGCTCGCTTTTGTGCTCCCTTCGTGCAGCCGAGCCAGCACTATGATCCTGTTTAAACAATACGATCGTTTCAGCTGCCAATAAATATCAAACAGTCGAAGATGTACATCGGCCAAACGGAGGCCCTCAGCATGTCCATGGCGCTTCCGGTTCACGGTTACGTCCCTGGCCAGACTATACCTATTCAGATAGTCATGATCAACCCGTCTACGGTTATGGTTAAGAAACTGAGAATCGTTTTCAAAAAAGTAACCCTGTTTTCGTTTAACTGTAGCGTAGTTAAGTGTGTTTCTTTCCTTTTTCACGGCATGCTGCAAATATCTTGGTTTCGAGGCTGGGTTTCCAATTAATTTCTCAATTCTCGGAAATTGGAAAGATTTCGAAATTTTTTTAAATCAAGATTTCATTTTGGATAGAGAATGTTTTTAATCGTTAAGTCATGGCTGAACAGATCGCAAATGAAAATATAGCAACGTAGAAAAATATTCTTGTTCAAGAGTACCAACGTTCGAAATTTTTCTGGATTAACCTGTTTTCTTTTTCATCGAATACAATACCGGTCTACTGAAAAATTTTACAGATAATAAACATTAACAGTGACGATTATGATATTTATGATTTATGATATTATGATATTTTTCTTTATTTATTCGTCAATTTTATATATTTTTTTGGCCAAATTCCGAGAAGTTTGGATCACGAAGGAAATTTTGAAACTCTCGCGAATTTCGAGGAGACTCGACGTTTTGGGAAACCCATGCCTGGTTATTTTTTAATTTTCCTAGCTAGCGTGAAAGTAGTGACGTCTTAGATAGTAAGAGTGCACTTGAAACGGAATTAAATTTGGTAGAATTTTGTTTGAGAACAGCACCTTTTGACGCAGCGTATTGCAGTAAAATTTTCTGGGTCATGCTCGTATGATATATTTCTTTTATTAGATCTACATTCAGCCATCTGTTGTTCTAAATGGTGCATATTTTCTTAGGTGGTGTCCTATCACTCGACGGAAAAGTCGCGTAAGCACAAAGAAATCGTAGTAGAAGTAGAACAGCCGGTTAATAAAGACACCAATACATACGACGTCGCGTTTGACGTTCCTGCAGTACCACCCACCGGGATGATCCACTGCAACATCATCGACGTTCTGTACACGCTTAAAGTGAGGCTGTCTCAAATTTTGCAACGCTCGGTTCGACGATAAAATCAGAATGAGCTGAAATTACAGCTGCTCGAAAACCTAATTTCCATACAAATTTCCTCGGTATTTTGTGTCGCCAGAGGAAGTACAAATTACTCTCTAACCCATTCATCATTTCTACACCCTATTACGTTTTCCTGTTATTCGCGAGGATAATTATCTTCGTTTAACTTAACGATGACGAAAAAAAATAGGAAATCTTTGAATTTTCTCCATATCGTTACGTGTTTGGAAAAGTAATTATTTCAATTCAATTCAACGATAGTAAAGGAATAGAAAATCTTGGAATTTTCTCCATATCGTTACATGCATGGAAACACGATTATTTCGATTTAACTTGGCGATAGTAGAAAAGTACAAAACCTTAGAATTTTCTACATATTATTATATATTTGCAAAAATAATTATTTTCACCTAATTTAACGATGGCTAAAAGCTAGAGAATATTAAAATTTTCTCCATATTATTACGTGTTCGCAAAAATAATTATTTTCACTTAATTTAACGATAGCGAAAAGCTAGAGAATGTTTGAATTTTCTGCATATCGTTACGTGTTCAGAAAAATAATTATTTTAATTCAATTCAACGACAATAAAAGAATCTTAGAATTTTCTCCATATCGTTACATGCATGGAATCATGATTATTCCCATGTAACTTGACGATAGTAAAATGATAAACGATAAAATGATAAATGATAAACGATAGTAAAAGAGTACGAAATCCTAGAATTTTCTCCATATCATTACATATTCGCAAAAATAATTATTTTCACCTAATTTAACGATAGCGAAAAACTAAACAATATTAGAATTTTCTCCATATCGTTACGTGTTCGGAAAAGTAATTATTTTAATTCAATTCAACGATGGTAAGAGAATTTTAGAATTTTCTCCATATCGTTACATGCATGGAAATATGATTATTCCGATTTAACTTGATGATAGTAAAAGAGTACGAAATCCTAGAATTTTCTCCATACGATTACATATTCGGAAAAATAATTATTTTTACCTAATTTAACGATAGCGAAAAGCTAGAGAATATTACAATTTTCTCCATATTATTACGTGTTCGCAGAAATAATTATTTTCACCTAATTTAACGATAGCGAAAAGCTAGAGAATATTAGAATTTTCTCCATATCGTTACATGCATGGAAACACGATTATTCCGATTTAACTCGACGATAGCAAAAGAGTACAAAATCCTACAATTTTCTCCATATTGTTACATATTCGCAAAAATAATTATTTTCACCTAATTTAACGATAGCGAAAAACTAGAGAATGTTTCTTAGAATTTTCTCCATGTCGTTACATGCACGGAAACATAATTATTCCGATTGTACTAAACGATAGTAACGAAATAGAAAATGTCAGAATTTTCACCGTATCGTTCGAGCGACTATTCAACGTCAAGTTTAACGATTTGCTCGACCATAACCGGCATAAGAAAGAAAGAAATTCTCGTTAAAATTAATCAGATCGTTAAACGTAGATTGAATAGATCGCCTCTACCAACTGTACGTTCACACGAAGCTTTTTTTTCTTTCTTTCCATCTTCATCGAAAGGTCGAGGCCTGCGTAGACGTGAGCGAGTGGTACTACAGAATGTTTCAGAAGAACTTGAAACTGCGAACAAATATAGTAGTCGGCACGGTACCACTTCAAAATTACGAGACCCCGCAAAAAACGGTCGACGTGACGGAAGCTTTTTCATTTCATCCCCCGTGCACCACGGCCACGGAAGAATACGCCAACGACACGCCGCCGTTGAAAAACTCCGAGAGAGTGGAAACTGCTAGACCGAGTTTGTCTTGTACGTACTACCGCGTTACACAATATACAGCTGCTACATGTTAATTACCGGTATTTGCGGAAACTACCAGTCGACGGTTTACATTATTCTCTTGTTCGAGAGAGTAAATACTCCTGGACAGCTGAGAAGCGCCGCCACACTATACACCCTGTCTCTCGTAATTAAAAGTTCCGCTAAAACTCCAAACGATGCTGTCGCGATGCACCACGCGATGAATCTTTATGTCGAAATAATTATGAATATGTATCCCGGAAAAATATTCTGTTTCATCACACGAGAAATCTCTGATTACGCGAGAGTCCAGATTCTTTGTCTTAATATTAATTTAATGGAAAATGGAAAATTTGGGTAGCTATTTTTGACGATGTTTGGGGAAATAGCGTGGTAAACGTGGGTTCGAATACTGGAATTTTTGAAAATTGGAAAATTTGTAAGATCCCGAGTCTCTCGAATTTTTTAAAAAATGAGATAGGTTCTTGACAAAAATTTGCATAAATCTTATTATTCGTAATCGAATGAAACACAAATCAGATCACGACGATGTAGAATGAATCTTCTAGATTCTGGTTTTTAAAATTAAGTAAAATCCTAACTCTTTTTGTGGCTAATAATTATGAATAGGTATCCCGGGAAAAATATTTTCTTTCGTCAAACGAGAAATCTCTGATTATGCGAGAATCCAGATTCTTTGTCTTAATATTAATTTAATGGAAAATGGAAAATGTGGGTAGCGATTTTTGACGATATTTGGGGAAATAGCGTGGTAATCGTGGGTTTGAAACTTGGAATCCTTGAAAATTGGGAAATTTGTAAGATCCCGAATTTGCCGAATTTTTTAAAAAATGAGAAAGGTTCTTGACAAAAATTTGCATAATTTTATGAATATGTATCCCGGAAATAATATTTTCTTTCGTCAAACGAGAAATCTCTGATTATGCGAGAATCCAGATTCTTTGTCTTAATATTAATTTAATGAAAAATGGAAAATGTGGGTAACGATTTTTGACGATGTTTGGGGAAATAGCGTGGTAATCGTGAGTTCGAATCCTGGAATTTTTGAAAATTTGGGAAAATTGTAAGATCTCGAATCTTTCGAATTTTTTAAATGCAAGAAAAATTCTTGGCAAAAATTTGCATTAATCTTATCATTTGTAATCGAATAAAACACAAACCAGGTCACGAATTGTCTAAATTCTAATGTAGAACGAATGTAGAACGATGTAGAACAATTTCAGTATAGAACGAATCGCTTAAATTCTAATTTTAAAAATTGAGTAAAATCCTAACGCTTTTTATGACTAATCTACATACTTTTCTTTTCTTGTTAACTATAACCGCGTTAACTATATAATTTTTGGAAAAAACGGAGAATCGAGAGAATTTTTCCTTTATTTATCGATTCTATATTTTCCCTTGTCAAATTCCGACAATGAGAAGCTTCATCGTTTCGACGTCTCGAGATCGTCAACAGATTTTCCGGAACTTATATCGAGACAAAGTATCGTCGTAAAGGAAATAACATCGTTTTCTGTAGTTAATAACAGAATGAGAGTAAATCTACGAGACGATGTAAAGAAAATATTTGCTAATCGAAGAGTGGCGGACGCTTCGTGTGTTGCAACCCTATCCATTATCCTCTAAAACCAACTTGTCGCAAGGTTTACCCGAATCTGTCTATTTACCGAGTAGTTCTACCGGGACTGACAAAGCTAAACCGATGTTTCTTCCAACAGTGCCGCTGTACGAGAAAAGTCAAATATATCGATCGTCGAAACCGGACATGGACGATCCCACGGGAGATGATGGCGACAGCGACGGGGAGGTCAAGCCATATTCGCCTATGTATCGCGTGTACAAATTCAAATCATCCCACAAGAAGGGTCGTTAGACACGTGCTTGACTACGTAACTAGAGAGGGCCTTGCTTAATTATTCGTCCAAAGATTCGACGTTCGTTAGCGGTGTCCGCAACGGATCGCAGAGGGAGAGAAAGAAGAAGAAGAAGATGAAGAAAAATGGGTGAACGTGATACTCTATGAAAGTAAAATTATTTCCAGAAATTTTATACACTCTAAGCTGGGCGTGCACCAAGGTGTACGCGTAAATTTTACGTCCAATTTCGCGCTCTATCGATCGACCGGTTGCCTTCGATTCTTGCCTTTGGTTTCTTATTTTCTTACACGGAAAGAGCACAGAGAGGAGAGAGAGAGAGAAGCAGTAAAGGGGGTTATTAGAACGAAAGAAGCACGGAGTGAGATATTAAAATCCGTTGGGACCAACCTGGCCAGCTAATTAAATTCCGTAATCACGTGAGCGACTCGCGAGGAAAATTATTCTACAATGATTGCGCAGCCCGCGCGAGTGCCGATAACATCGAAACAAAGTTTGCGTAACACCCAACTACGTGTATTGCTTTAATGTTCAATAAAAATATTCTCGTCAATTTTCCCTGATAAATTAGTTCCCCCATTTTACGTGTTTTGTTCCTCTCTCAATGGAATAATCAAAACGGTGTGGATCAATGTTAGAGTCTGCCTTTATTTGCTCCTATAGCCATTCTAAATTCCACGTGTTAATCAAAACGCGAATATTTGCAATATGCAGTCACTTGTGAACGTAAATCACGAAAATTCAAACGCCTGCGCTTCGGATGCTCGAAACGTGAAATACGCGCAGGATGGGCTCCTATTTCCAAAATAATACCGATGTTGAGGTAATACGAGTGTTGAAAATGCGTAGATAAAATTATTCCATTCTATATCTTATTACTACCTGTTCCAATATTTTTGACGATTTCTATAAACATAATAGACATCATTATATTCAATATTCTACGAATTCTACATTTATCGTCAGATTTTTATTAATTAACCCTTTGCACTCGACAATTTTTTGGCTAAAACAGGGTACGAGTTGAAAAATTTTCTGCTATAAGGCTGATGATATTTTTTGAGCAGTAAATAAGGAATCGTATAATAATTAACACGTAGAATTATTTAATTTTGATACCTCTGACAGTGTTATATTATTTTAAATTTGATATATTAATTTATATCGAGCTTCGAAATTTTATGAAATGGCGACTGAAAGGTGCCCCTCGAGTGCAAAGGGTTAAAGAATTTGTAATTTTCAGCAGATTTTAATTAATAAATAACGAATAATAAATAACGAATAAGGAAATAAAATAAATAACGAATAATAAAAACAGGCTGCTCTGATACTTATATAATACTTTCATATAATACTTAATATAATACTAATGCTTAATACTTCCATGAGTGACTGCAAATATTCGCGATAATAGAATAATCGATAGAATTAGCACTATTTCCTGTTAGTCGTATCACCAAAAATTAAAAATTAGCAAATCGAGGAACATAAAGAAGAAAATTAATGAAAATGCAATTTTACAGAGACTTACTGCATTCTCTGAGATTGAAAATCATCGTTTGAAAATTCCACGAATATTCAATTCTACCGAGATTGAAATGCCAAGTTTCTGTCCTTTATCCCTCCATTAAAGTATATATTTCAAGTAAAAAGGAACGAGCGAAATATTACTAGGGATCGAAAAAATGCATTTCAAGCAACACAATTCATGCCGATCATTAAACCGTGCCAGGGTACCGTTTCGTAATCTTCCCAACATATGTACGAGCAAACGGTCTCGTTCACGTCGCACGCTTGAATTAATGACGTCGTTAATGCGTGATTCAACAATAACGCGCATCGATCGTCGTGGAAATGCAATTACAGAAAGTGGTGGTCGGAGCAGGTGGCAAGTAATCGGTGTACAAGGCCTGATGACTGAAAAACGCAAAGACGAGATCTCATCTAGCCGCTGCACCTCGAGACCTGTTTCCATCCTTCCTCGACTCCTTTTAAATGTTTTACGAAATAAATGAAAATTCCATCCTCGATTCCCTATGCTATAAATCACCGTAATAACTATAAATATAAATCATCATCGACTATTTATTGCACAGAATATTACTACTCTTCGCTACTTCCTTTTTATTCCATAACATCCATTCGAACTCCTTCGACTGAAATTCGAAAAATCGAATACCATTCCTAACCTCGCAATTTTCTACTTCAATCGATAATTTATCGTATACGAATAGGGAATGGAAGTGCAAGTCATCTAAATACAGTACTCGGGCATTGAAAAATTCCGCAATTAGGGGAAGACGTTCCTCCTTTTAGTAAATGAAGAATATTTCGACAGCTTCAGTCGTTATAATTTATCTAGCTAATGGTTAATATTAAATAAAGTTCAATCGGTGATTTAAAACTCGAGATGTTCATCTACGAAAGGTAATAACGTTGTCTAGAAAAATTTACTATCGATTGCATCGAGTCACGCTACCCCGAGGATCATTTGATGAAAATGCATGGCATGATACCCAATATCTTGCAATTGCTTTACACTAGAGCGAATACTTCAAGGTGTGCTCCCTATCAGCTTCTTGATTTTGAGGTTGGTAGCAGGTGATGACGGAACTAGGAGAGTAGCTTTAACTTTGAGAGCTTTCGATATCGCAATGGTGGGTCTTTGATTACGTCCGCCCGTCTAGCAAATGCTTCCCGTCTTTCTCTGTTCTCCTTCGACAGCGTTGCGTCTTCCTCCGCCATGGTGTGTACATCACTTTGAAAGACCACATCATAGGTGGCCAGGTCTGGAGGTTCGGCTTAATCACGACCCTGCAGCAGAAGGTTATCCTAATTTCGTAGTGATTAAACGTTGCTGGCTTGTAGCATCGACCAGGAGACGAGAAATTCTCGAAAATTGAAGATTCTTGCGGACCAGTTGGTCTTTCCACGAAATTTTCCTAAGGTTAAACCACATTATCAAATACATCGCTGTCTAACCCTACTAAATGGTTCATTATACCATCGATTTTACCCTAGAAATCTCAGTCTCTATTATTTGCGAAGGTGCATGCATTCTACCATTAATTTAAATATCTCAGAGAATTGTCTACCACGATTTTCGTAGCGATCAGACATTGCAGGCTCCTAATATCGACTAGAAAACGAGAAATTCTCGAAAAATGAAGATTCTTGCTGATCAATTGGTTTTTCCTCGAAATTTTCCTAAGGTTTAACCACAGTATCAAACACATCGCTGTCTAAATGGTTCATTATACATTCGATTTTACCCTAGAAATCTCAATCTCTGTTACTGTCTAACCTTGCTAAATAGTTCATTATACCATCGATTTTATCCTAGAAACCTCAATCTCTCTTATTCGCGAAAGTGCCTGCGTTCTATGATAAATTTAACCGATTAACAGTTTATCCCGTGACAGTCATGGGCAGAGTACTATACACGGACTAATTACTAACAAGATATATATAAAACACTTTTTTTTTTCTATATTTTTTATTACATGCCGAAGTGTTTTCGAACATTAAGAAACTGTATACTTTTTGGACCTGAATTCGTAATTTTACCACACTGTGAAAGGGTTAAACATCTCAGAGAATTGTCTATCACGATTTTCGCAGCGATTAGACATTGCTGACACCTAACATCGACTAGAAGATATTTTTCTGATATTTTTCTGGACTTAGACCACAATCTTCGCCATTGTTTCTCATCCTCGCCAAATAACTCGTTGTATCATCGATTTTAGTCTAATAATCTCGAAGCATGCTGTTTGCGACAGTTCCACGACTGATTTAAAAAAGCTTACAAAATTCAGCAGCACAATTTCCTAGCTTCTATTAAATAATTTCTCACGTTGGCCTCGTTACGATGGTCTTATCGTGTTTAATAACACGTCCAGTGGCTATAATTAATTTTCAATCTGAAAGGGTTATTACAAGGCGACCTCGAAAACTAACTTATAGCCGAAAACTGAATGGTTGGAAGAAATCGCGTATTATTCGCACAGGCTATTGCACTCGGAGCTCCATTCAAGCAGACGAAGAAACGAAAGCTTCGTTGTACAGCAGAGAATCGATCTCTCAGCGAGGTCAGGTCGCCCCGATATACCCTTACGTTGAAGTCACAGCGTCAGAGCGTGCACCTAATTAAAAGTTCGTACTACTTCTCTAGATCGCGTTGGCACGGAGTTGCAACTATCGGCTGTCGTGCAAGAACAAGTATCCGCGAAGGACTGTCGCTGGTTTTGCATTTGGAATTTCTCCTATCGAAACTGAAAACAATTTTTCCAACAAATCTGCCTCCAGGGATCGACGAAACCAAATTCACCGGAATGGTCATTTTACACAGGCATTTAAAATGAAAATTACAGAGATCATAGAAGATACATATACCTTCCCAATGCCTATACATACATAACAAAGCTTTTAGAATTAAAACATAAGCGAAATTAATTTTACTTCTCATTAATAAATTTTTCTTTTACAGAATCGACTTGAAGACTCGAATAAAATATTTTGAAGTACAATTTTCGTTTCACGTCTTACGTTTACAGTGAAATGGCAAGAAAAACGTAACAAAGTAATCGGGAACGAAACGCAGGGCTTGTATTCCTTTGAAAAATCGAAGGGTAATACATTATCAGGTAAGCAGCCAATGTACTCGCACCCACCCGGCTGCTTACTCTTTTCTTCGAGCCTGCAGAGTCTGAAAATCGGGTTTGCAATACAATGAGGGCTTTCAAGGCAGCGTGCAATGTTGGCACTTGCCAACCGAACGATAAAGTTTCCTCTGAATTTCCCGCAGCGCTCGTGGCAGGTGACGAGTTTACGTGGATTTGCTCCAATCAGAATTTGTTACGTATATGCACGGCACATAGTTACCAATGAAAACACTCGCGACGATGACATTTTCCCTGATATCGTTGACACCTGTACGCGTGGGTGTATTCTACAATACTTTAGCTACCTTATAACGGGTCTACGACTGTGAGATAATCGGGAGATAAGAAAAATTGAAAGTCACTGATTTATGACACACTTACAAGTCCATATCAATTTTTTAACAAATATAATTCATTCCGTCACCTCAAAATTTAAACATCGCAAATTTCATCGAAGATATGAAATTATTTAAATTTACAGTTGAAATATATTCGTATATTCAATTCAAACTTCGCGCCTTAAAAAGTCAGCGTGTTGGCAATCCTTGAAACTAATTATATGTCATATTGTGAATATGGTAGGCCTTATAACGAGACAATGACCGTGAGATAATCGTTTTTCCCTGATATCGTTGACACCTGTACGCGTGGGTGTATTCTACAATACTTTAGCTACCTTATAACGGGTCTACGACTGTGAGATAATCGTGAGATAAGAAAAATTGAAAGTCACTGATTTATGACACACTTACAAGTCCATATCAATTTTTTAACAAATATAATTCATTCCGTCACCTCAAAAATTAAACATCGCAAATTTCATCGAAGATATGAAATTATTTAAATTTACTGTTGAAATATATTTGTATATTCAATTCATACTTCGTGCCTTAAAGAGCCACAGAGTGTTGGCAACCCTTGAAACTAATTACATGCCATATTGTGAATACGGTAGGCCTTATAACAGATCTATGATCGTGAGACAATCGTGAGATAAGAAAAATTGAAAATCGCTGATCTATGACATACTTGGAAGTCCATATTAATTTCTTAACAAATATAATTCATTCATCGCAAATTTCATCGAAGGTATGAAATTATTTAAATTTACTGTTGAAATATATTCATACTTCGAGCCTTAAAGAGCCACAGAGTATTGATAACCCTTGAAACTAATTATATGTTATATTGCGAATATGGTAAACCTTAGTGGATACAGTGTATAATACTCAAGTGCAATAGATCTCTAATAAAACCTATATTAATCGTTATAAACGCATGGTTATATTATTGCCATCCTGTTTCAACCTCCATCATCTAATATTATATTAATATTTTCTATAAAAATTCTTAACAAATATTCGACCAAGTCATAAGACTCAAAGAACGTCGATTTCAATACTGTTTTCGATTTTCACGAGCCTTTCCCATTCACGGAATTAAATCAGCAATCGGCGCGCGCGCGACGACGGCTAGGATTGAAAGTTGAAGACCGAAGAGAAATAGAAGGAAACGGCGTAGGTTCGCCGCGTAATGCTAGCTGAGAACGATGCGAAAACTTGTACACCCTCACCCGAGGGCTTTCCTTTGAATTTCAATGGTCGATCCTCGGAGAATCACAAACGCTTCCGCGAAGACTAAGTACCGCGACCGACGTTTTCATTTTCCCCCGGGAGAGCCGTCTGTTCAGTGGTGAATTTAAATCCTGTCCAACCCCCTGCCAGCCTCCTCTTGAGAGCGTCTTTTTATGCATAATTCTCTGAAGACGCATGAAAACGATACACCGCAAAAGGAACCAGTCGGAGTTTACGGGCGCGTGATTAAAACGCCTGTACCAGTCTCGCCGACACGAATTACCAAGGTAAATCACTTTTGACCTTATTACCCTCGCATTTTCTGCCCAGAAAAAGGAAGAAGATTCTATCGTTGCTCGCGCTTATTCAATTCACCGACCGCCTTATACAGGTACGGCCGCTTTGAGGAACCGTGGGATCGATGGTTCTTTGCTCTTCTTCAAAGTATCTTTACTTTCAGAGCGTCTCTAATGAACGCGAAATGCTGGCAAGACTTCTGCTTGCTTGACTACTTAATAGATATTTTGATATTTAAAGTTACGAACTGCCTTTGTAAATTTATTCCTCGTTCGGTAAATATTCTTCCATCCGGTTACACTATCGGTGTTACAAACTCACTTACTCGAACTTCCAGGCATAAGGACCTAGTTCGCTAAGAGTCTTAAGCAACGATAAGAATGAAATTAAACACGAATTAATTCGTTGTAAACTGGAGCAAACAAAAGGATTAAACAAGAAAGTTAATCGTATTCGATGCACACTAACGTAATTAAACAGCCCGTGATGGCTTAGTGCATATATGCCGATAATTTGTTGGCAGAGTTTAGGCTAATCCTCGATACGCCCCGAAGCCATAGCAGCAGGTTTGGAACGACTATGGACGATAAAGTCCATCTCGGACTAGACAGAAATCGTGTCACGTATAATTCAACTGCAACCGTAAGATACATCGAAGACTAGACAGGTTTTACGACCCTATCAGATTCTGAAACTCGATGGCTGACCTTGACAGCTCCTACAAACTCAAAGTAATGGAGCTCGAGGGCTTACGACCCAGTGGTTAGTCAGAACAAGTTCTACGACTCCAAGATCACGACATTCGAGTTTTTATCAATCAAACCTGCCTGGTATGGAACGGTGGCTAATCGGAACAAGTTTTACAAGTCCTAAATCATAATCGCGTATGGTTACATTTTCTAATGAACGAAAATACTAGAATATCTTGGTCTCCTTCAACTTTAACCTATATTCACCGTTCACTCCAATTTTGAATTATTAATCTCCTTTCGATTCTTTCGCTGGATTTATTTTTGTGAGTTACCGATATTCGTAGATACCTGGCAATTTTATTCAAGACTGATCGCATTTTTTTTCAGTCCTTTGCATTCTTTGCATCTTGGTCAAGCCGCAATCTTTATTTGCGTAATTGTCGAGCGTTATCGTTGGTTGCTTCGTTAAAACCATCATTGTGCTATGGCCCCCATAGGTGGCTACATAAATCCGGGACTTATTGAGCCGCGTAGTTAAGTACGGGCGGTTAAAACAATTAGCTGCGCTCGACGCGGCTGCACTAGCCCTGGTGTAAACAGCCCTCAGCAGTAATTCTGTTATCGGCGCTCGGCGAGCATTCATAGGCTTAACGGGGCTTATTTCCCTCTCTCCCTCTTCTGTCCACTTACTACTCCCTCTCTTTCCAACCCCTGCAAGCTGTCCATCTCTGTCTGGCAACGCTGAATTAGTAGTCAGCTTTATCATAGCCAGAGTGCATCAATTTGAATGACATCGGCGATGAAGTCAGCTTTTGGACGGTCGAAGCTCCCGTGTCATGGATAAAGAGGATTTATAACTTCTCTGTGATCCGTCGAAAATTGTGATGGATGTCCCGATGGTACAGATCACCGACGTACTTCCCTTTCTTTGTCCCTCCATGTTCCGCAGCATGGTTTCATTTTTTGGAATCGACGATGGTAAGCACCGGGTACTTTGTCTGCTACGGTGAATTGCATCTGCTTCGTCGTATTGCGTTACACCGTCGATAAAACGGGTTCCATGTTAGCGAATTGGAAAAATGAGATTCCGTAGTAACCACGATAAATCGAACATCATAAAGATCTGAAAAGGTACGTGACGGTGTAGTACAGAAATTACGTATGTACATATTATTCGTATATGTATTCAGGATTGAATTATGTGAGTTATTTCCTGGACAATATACAGCTGGACTATCGTGATCATCTGACGTGACATCCGGACATTTCTTCCTGTTAGATCATCTGAAATTTGTGATTTATTAACTATTTACGAATAATTCGAGCTTTAACTTCTACGTCTGATGAGTTTTACATTTTGATCGCTAATGGCGGAATAATTACAACCGGAATTCGTTTTTCGCCGTCCTGTAGATCTAAAAGCTACCATTTGCGATTCCATCGACTAGAGATAAACGGAAGAGAGGTCATAAACCGTTTCAAACGACGTACTGCAGTGGACAAAAGGCGTTATGCAATTTCACACACAACTGTCTATGCCAATACGTTCACATGCGCAGAAATCATACACTCGATGCTGATTTCTCTGTACACACGTGTTATCCGGTAGCTGGACACTTTAGATAACGACGCGCGAGAGATGTACGGAAACATTGATATCTGAATCGTTCCAAATACCGTTCACCAAAATTTTACTGGATGTTACAATGTTTTCACGATTCGCATTGGCGCTTATTTAAGATTAATTGAAATATTTGAAGGAATGGAAACAATAATAAGAATTTTATGACACTTTGGAATCTCTAAATTTGGCCATTGTCGTGAAATGAAAAAGCCATTATTTAAACGAGAGAATCAAACGGAGTTAAAATAGAACGATTCGCGATGTCGATGCTTACGAAAAGCCTGGACGAATTAAGAAAATTTCGAACATAAACGGAAAAATGAGGAGTCGAGTAGACTGAAAGAGCTTGAAAATCGCGAAAATTAAAAGTCCACGATAAAAGGTTCGCCGGCATTTTCGAATGTAGAACAGTAAAACGAAACGCACCGTCGTAAAATATTTTTATCGGTAGTCTAGCTACGCGACCATTTTCATCAGCGCGACGTTTTCAACGGATACGTCCAGAGATTAGAGAGAATCGACTTTTTTATCGTAGGATCTATTGTTAGCGTAAAAATGTACAATGATTCGTACCAACTGTAGAATTGATTTTACGGCTGCCGTTTGTATTTCAACGTAGTTTTATTCTTTTTTCTTTATTGCCTCGGATAACACCAGATAGGCCAGAAATGTAACGGGCCCTTAGCCGAGACGTCACGAAGATACACTTGGAAAAGAAAACGGTGATAACAATAGATGAGGACTCATTTCCGCAACGCTGCCCATTATAACGAGATCATACACAGGGTGTCTGATTTTAATTTCGTATTGCGTGTTGATGAATTTAAAATCGTAGAAGATCCTTTATAGTTTCACAAAGGAAATTAACAGGCTTGAAGAACTATTAAAACTTGTCACTCTTCATTGATAATTTCCAGATTATTAAATAAAATCGATTCTAATCCTTTGGATTTCGTTCCACGACTTATAAAAGAGGTTAATCCGCTTGAAGAATTACGGTCCAACAAATTTCAACTTTTTCTTTAATCTGTAATATCCATTAGATGATGCTTGTAGAGTTTACTTTTTTGAAGACGAATCCTTATTCGAAATTGCTCTATCAGCCTCAGTTTGCAAAAAATTTAAGTTTTTCTAAAAAAGCACAGTTTGTTTGCTAAAATAAAGTATTACATAAAGAATAAGAATGTTAGAAGGCCCCACTTTTTGTTACGATTTTCATATGAAGATAATTGTGTTATAAGTTGTATCACTTACCTTATTTCCTGAAAGAGATTCATAAAAAAGAGATTCAAGAGTAAATTGTATGAAAATTGAAACATGATTGTTGTTTCAATCAAAATGATAGAGTTTTCTGTATCCACTGACAAAGATATCTGAGAGTTTTTCAAAACGCGACGAAGTGTACCATTCAATATTCATGCTTGGGTAGAGAAACTCCTGACTACGCGATTCCTGCGAGCTTTTTCGACCCTATAGATGCCTCTCTCTTCCTCTCTTTTTTCTCCCGTTTCGCGTATACGAAATACGTTCACGGATCATCGGTTCAATTTTTCACGGAAATATTACCCCGTAACCTTACATCGTTGTCGCTTCAAAATTCTTCTCTTAACTTTTTCAAGGTTCGCGTTTTTCTTTTTAAAATTACAGTCTCAAACATCGCACAATTGCAAAGATAAAAGCAACGAAGAAAAATATATAATAAATTATTATTGTATCTATTTCATGATAAATATTGTATGATATTTCATGATAAACCTGAGTTCCTCAAAAAAATTCTTAATCATTCAAAAACCAACCATTAAAATAAATATAAACATCTCAGATTTCCTATTTAAATGACTTTGCATCTTAAATAGAATATTGAGCTAAATTATACCTATTTCAATGTAGAACTTTATAACATTATTAATAACAATTATAAGAGAACACGTATTCTTACAATCCAGACTCTACAAAGGCTCTAAAGATTTGTTCAATAGAAATTGCTAGCATGTTCTATAAAGAGAGCTTTCACGAGACCTCTACACTTGATGCTGGTAAAAAAGAAGAAACATACAGACGATGGTTTAAAATTGAACGATTCACGTTGCCCCCGTCCCGGAACTTGTACAGGAAGAAGCGGAAGGGTACAAGAGGTAAGCGCAATTTTAGATTCGTTCGTGCGTTAAAAGATATAGCGACGTACTGAGTAAAGGCACAATACTCGCAGGAATCTAACCGACGATAATACTTAGCCACTCACCCCCGTTTCACTCTCGCCCCTCTCGCCAGTAGTCTTGGCTCGATTCCTTTGGGTCTCGATATCCGTTGATATCGGGATTCGTCTCGGGAATAACCAAGAAATTCCACATTGAAACTTCCACTGGTGTTCATGATACTTGGAAATTATTTTAGTTCACTTCGGGGAACTGTGTCGGATGTTGTTGATTTTGGTTAGACGTTATCCTGAAATGTGTTAAGTATAAATAATTATCAGTTTTCGAATCGATATTCTAGGTTATAATCAATGCAATAGTAAAAATAATACAGAAATATTGCTTTACTATAGAAACATTATTAATTTTAGAAGATTCAGAATAATCTTATCAAAATGAAGTTATTATAAAAGCTATTATTTTTTCTTATATTGCATTGAAATTATGTAAATGGATATTGAAATTGATATATATCTATTCAATTGTTTTTGTCATTTATATAAGAAATTTACATAATAAAGTGTATTAAACCTTAATGAAATTTATATTATACAGAAGAAAGATTGCATAATTGAATATAATAAAAAGAAAATTGATAACACATATTGTAGAAACTACATTACCTTGCGTGGAAATAATGAAAGTTAGAAGTAGTTTTCCATGCATTTGGCAAGGCAAAAAGAATCGACATATACGGAATAGTGTTTCAGGAAGTTGCTTCCTTATCAATGAAATAAATCGTTTGCGTGGGACGTTTCTCCTCCTGGGCCATTATCTCTTCTTCCCTCTCTAACCGGCTGTCGATATTCCTAAAACATTAATGATTATTGGACCGCTGTAAAATGGCTTTCGATTTTAATTCATCTACTTGAATACATTTGATGGACGTTTAATTAAATCTGTAGAGAAAGAAATCGATGATATGTATAGTAACATCATGTTGCGGAAAATTAACGTTTGAAACCACGAAAGTTATACAAAGAAATTATTCGTACGAATTCGATATAATTTTTATATTTAAAATTTCTATTTTTTCTTATTGACTTATGTAAAACCAAGTATTCACTAGATAATTCTGTTAAAACAGTCGTTACGTTTGAAATATAGGAGCTTAATCGTTTCTTTTTTAATCTTGTGATATTCTTTAACATATGGCTACAAAAATGAAACTATGCGCATCCTAATTGAAAATAGACGATTCCATTTCTAATAGTCGTGACCATAGTAATAGAAGTCACGAGAGACATTCTATTTTCAAGTTTTCAAGAAAAATATATAAACTATATCCATAATTCATACCTTGTATGTAAGAACTAGGTTCTTATACTTACCAAGAAACCTTTCCGCAGTTCTTAGTTTAGAATTTCTTCCAAAAATATTAATTTTAAAACTCCGAACGCGCCGCATATACATACTGATTTCCCGCCTGAATAAAACATGGGAGACACCTAGCGGAAGAAGAAAAAGCTTGGTAAAGAAATACCTGATTGGTTGAATTTGAATGACAGTAAAAAGCGGTTGTTACGTGCTCAACGTATAATATCAACGGCTTCGTGGCGCGATACTGCGTGCGTTCGTCGAAGTAGTTTTTATAGAATATTGGTGAAAATTCGTGAGAGAAATGCGTTACACGCATAGTGTTATCGAATTTATAATTAAAGTTCGATTGAATTGATAGTCAGAACAATATTAGTGGTGTAAAATCGAAATAATTAATAAAAAGTTGCAAACCTGTTGCGTGATTTGTATACATGACAAAATACTTTAATTTTATTTCAACGAGTTCTACGCCGATTTGAAGATGACCACACCGTTATCGTTGTTAGCGAGCCACGATGAAGTGGTTCGATGTACAAATGTACTCATAAATGGAGCCTGTGAAGAAGGTTTGAATTTTATACATTTATGCTTTACAGTGCCTTACTAGTTAATCTATGCCCTTGTTAATTCTACAAAACTATATATTAAAACAATATACATACAACTATTTTTACTTTTATAGATATATTATTTTTAATTCACTCAATATTTCTTATATTATTTTTGCTTGTACTATAATTTAATAATGAAATTGTACATACAAATACATAGTATAAAGCAAATATAATTGTTCTTTTATATCTCTAATCTACTTTTAAGTTAATTTTATGTATCATATAGCATCATTAAATATATATACGTAATACAGTTTATATATATGGCTCCAAGTTAAAAATGTTTTATCTTTGTATAGAATTTTTAAAATTTGCTATAAATCAAGAAGAAATGAGACAAAAATGGTTAGCCTCTATACAGGAATGTCAACGGCTTCACTCAGCTTTAGAAAAAGCTCATCAAGAGGCAACTGATTTAGACAGAAAGTTAAGTCATGCTAGAAGACTTCTAGATGAAGAGAAACGAAAAAGACGTGCTGTTGAAGAACAAAGAAATTCATTGGTAAATATTATTTTCACATCATTTTTAAGTCTTTAACTGTATATTTTTGTTAATTGTGTATTTGTAGGAAAAACAAATTGCTATGGCTAGAGATCTTTTATTTAATGATGGTGGAAGGAATTTAAATGATGAAACCCGTGAAAAATTACAATTTTTAAATAATACGACATTAAATGGTCGTCATAGTAATATACATATTAAAGATGTACATCAAAATGATAAGTGAGTTGCTTATTGTGTAAAAAGGTACATGATTAATATTTGATAAAATATTAATGAATTATTATTTTTAGATTAAATACTATAGCGGAGCTGGACTCCACTGGTTCTATTTTAAGCGATTTAAGTTGCTTTTCAAAGTCAGAAGATGATTTAGATATTAGTGCAATCATTCAACAAACTCAGAAAAAACGTGAATGGAAAGAGCACAGACCTAGTGGTGAATATGCCACAAAAAAGAGACGTAGTACAGTACAAAAGGTTGCAGAATTAAATTCATCTGATAGAATAGTAGCCACTACTACAGTAGTAATGCCAAAAGATGGCAATATCACTGCATCTTCTGTAATTGAAGCTATACCTGGAGATGAGAATGTAGACCCACAGGGTCCTTTACATAGTTCACGCAAAAGACGTAAAAGTGGTGATCGTAGTAAATCAAAATTAACTCCTATTGATACAAATGAAATACAAGCTGATACTGCTGTAAGTTATAGTATTTTAATATATTTTTTATACTACTACTATATATAGTAGTTTTGATATTAAAATTATATTATAGCCTTCTGCACCAAAAATAGAAGCTCTTACATCAGGATCAGATTCTGAAGGTGTTTTTAAACCCAGTCCAAATATAGGTGGATACACCTTGAACACAAAATCTGCTAGAGGACATAGTTTTATAGCAAAGACAATAATTAAACCAGAAGTCTGTACACCCTGTGATAAGAGGTAAAATAGACAGATTTTGTTGTGTTTACTTAAGTATTATAGATATATATGTAAGTATCATTTTAGGATTCGTTTTGGAAAAGTAGCTCTGAAATGTAAAGACTGTAGAGCTACAGCTCATACAGAATGTAAAGACTTAGTACCATTACCATGCGTACCTACTGGAAATACTCCTACACTGCGTGGTACATCAGTAAGTATATTAAACATACGAAATTTTATTTAAAATAAAAAATCACCATAAATTGTTCTTAGGGAACAATAGCAGATTATACACCTATGATCCCACCAATGGTACCATCATTAGTTGTTCATTGTATCAATGAAGTAGAATTAAGAGGAATGAGTGAACAAGGATTGTATAGAGTAAATGGTGGTTTAGCTGAAGTGAAGTGTCTTAAAGAAAAATTCCTTAAAGGAAAAGGTGCTCCAAATCTTTCTGATGTTGATATACCTACCATATGTTCTACTCTTAAAGATTTCCTTAGGTACGTTAATTAAAATATATTATTTAATACTTATGAAATTATTTAGTCCTTTTTTCTATTATTTGTAGATCATTACGGGAACCGTTAATTACTGTTGGATTATGGGCGGATTTCGTTCGTGCTACTACTATTACTGATAAACAGGATGCTGATGCCGCATTATATCAAGCAATTTCAGAATTACCTCAACCTAATAGAGATACACTTGCTTTTCTAATTTTACATTTACAAAGAGTATCAAGTAGTCCTGAATGTAAAATGCCAATAAGTAATTTGGCTAAAGTTTTTGGACCTACTTTGGTGGGTTATAGTTGCCAGAAACCAACAGCTACCTCTCTCCTTTCCGAAACAAACAATCAAGTCGCCGTAAGTACTATAGTAAAAGATTTAAAAAAATCGACTAATACTTACATTTTACTAAAATATAAAATTTGTATTTTTTATAGATAGTAGAAAATTTATTAAAAATTCCCTCAGATTATTGGGCAAATTTCGTCAACCCTGAAAATCTAAATAACATTGGTACTCATAAAACTGGAGAACTACAACATACACCATCTCAAGAATCTTTACTTAAGCGCAGTGTTTCCCGTGGCTTCTTTCATACTCCACTTACTTCTAGGTTTGTATCTTGTTATTATTCTAAACGTAAGTGGTTCTACATGTAATATTCATATTTTGGTATTTTTACAGTCGCACGTTTATGAGAAAAAATAAAAAATATTTCGGAGCATCTCCTTCTAGAGTAGGTTTCTAATACAAATAGGTATGTACTATAACTCTACTTACATCGAGGTACAAATAATTCCTAAATAATTAATTGTTTGAATAGATAACTAGTATTTTTTCAATGTGCAACATGATGTTTCTGCATTCTATTCAAAATTTTGTAATATTTTGATTAAAATATATTTTTGTATAATTTATAAAATAATATTAAGACATTAGAAGCACAATATTAGAGATTTCTAAAAATAAAATGCTAATAACATATTATGTTAAAGTAATTTTTTATGACAATTTTATACATGCGAAAAATCTCAATATGTTTCTAAATTGAGACTAAATATAATTATATAAACAAGAAAAATGAAATGGTGTACGTGTAAAATTAAATAAATGTGATATTTTTGTTAGTAATGATACTTTTAAAAATATTTAATTAAGTAAGAACACATATCATTTTACTTCAATATGACTTCATTTTCTTTTTCTCGTAAGTGTATACAAATACACATATTAGTAACAAAAATTATAAATTTATTATTATTAGTTTCGTAAAAACAACAGATACCTTATGCAAACTAAGTAAACTTGAAATATATATTACAAACATTGCTTTTCAGTTCATTTACATCATTTCTTTTTAAGCGTTAAAATATATCTTTAATTTTGTACATACTTTCGTTATTGTAATAATAATCGTATCACAAGTACATTTAAATTACATTTAAAATGATTCCTTAACCATTTAAATGAGGTACTTATTTTAATGATGGCGAAATTAAATTCCTTAAATACTATAATTTAAATGTAAGCTTATAAAATAATATTTATGTTATTCCACTTCATATTTTAGGCTGTTTTCGTACATGATTTTTCTTTTATCTCCCAACAAGATTCCCAGAATTGCTTTAACCTATTATCTCCATTTGAACAAAAATGTCTAAAATCTTGAATAAGTTTTTTCTGAAATAATTCGTCGCCGGCTAGTGTAGATGATGATTTCCATTTACGACTAAGCATATGATTCCATGACCAAAGAAATCCAATCTAGATAGAGAAAAATTAATTTCTCTGACTGTCTATTTCTCAAACAAATTACAGATACTTACTCTCTTATCCTTATAATCATCTTTATTTTTTCCACTAACGTGTCTTGTAATGTAAGCTTCGTGGGGACTGGGTTGATCAGAATGAATTGGGTATCCTTTTTGTCCTGTATTTCGCCTTACTATATTAGTAGCAGTTCGAGAACGTGATCTTGTATTCGTCATACAAGGAATCAGTATGAATGCATTGCCAGTCATATGAACATATTGATGATCGTTTTCAGTACTTTCTATTAGACACGGAACAAAGCCAAATCGTTGTACAATTGTTTCTTGAAATAAAAAGAGTCTTTGTGCGTAGGTGTCTTCTCGAAATTCTAAAATTAGTAATTGTTGATTAATTTCTTTGATGCTTCATTATAGAAATGTTTTTAATTCTTGTTAATATTAACAAACCTTCAAAAAGATGTAGTTTATTTGTCATAAGACACTCTATATTTAATGGTATAAAAATAGGTCCCCTTAATGGATCACTTTTCAAAATGAACGGTAATGCTAGTAGGTCACTAGGAATAGGAACCATTTGAATTCCGCACATTTGAGCCTTACGTTGCCACACGAATATCTTTCCAAATAAAAACTCGTACATAGTAAATATATTTCAAAATAGAATTTTGTTTTGAGAAACGGAAAACATATACTTACGAGATCAGCAACTATACTACCAGATGATGCTACCCATTGTACCACAAGTTCGTAAGAGTGATCCACTTTATATATAGATTGATATCTTAAATGTCCCCATTCAATTCTATCACTTCTATTGTTTATATCTATATCTAAATGAGTATGTTTATATGGTGAAACTAAAAATAGAAATGAATAATATGAATCAATATTGTATAATATTTCCTGAATTTTAAACAAATAGCATGGGGAGAGGGGGAGAGAGAAAGTAACAGTATCTCTTAAATATAAAGAATTACCTTGCCATTCTCTGTCATCTACTGTATCCGATATGTCTAAATCGTCTTTAAGAAACGACGCAACATTTGATTCATCTACAGCATCGCAGCTAGGTATAGTCATTGGAGACGATATTGGAGGGAACGATACAGACGAAGAAGGTTCACACCAACCTTTGGGTGCTTTTATTTCAACCTCTACCCATTCGTTTTCAAAGCTTTGTAAATCACCCAACGGTGAAAAATAGTCTCCAGCTGAAAAATAGGAAAAATTATGCAAAAAATGTATAATAAACTTATGTGCAAATATTAAGTAAATAGTTCTTCTTACCTCTTTGGTTTTCTTTATCTTGTACTATATGGTACAAATAAAATCCTAAAATAAATGGTTTAGAAAAATCTCCAGATGCATGGCATATTAACTTGTCTTGTATCATACCCTGAATAAGAATATATCATTAAAATATGATTGATAGTTTCGCTATATTATAAAAAAAATTACTCTCACATTCATAATATTGGTAGCACTCTCCACTGTTACCCCTCCTTCTATATGATTATTCAGCCATTGAACTGCATCAGCACTAACAAATGTTTGACTTGGTAGAGATGGATGTTGTGTGAGAAACCCTACACCATTTTGTGGATGTTTCAGTGCCTCCAGAATCTCATTATTTGATGCAGTGTTCTTTAACTTTGTTAATTCCATGTTCGTACTACCAACAAAGTTCAAATATTAATTCAACATTTACATAGATAACTTAACAGAATTTGATATTTATTTTACCTATCCTCATTCGAATCGAAATGGTCTTGCTGTTGTTCAAGTGAAAGAGGTAACACAGCTTCACTAGCAGGTGAGATCCGGCCCCTATCCATTACTTTAGAACCTGATCTAACAAAGACAAATAAAATCAATAATCACATAATGTCGTTATTATCACAACGATGCATGGCAAAGAAACACAGAGCAATTGGAAAATTAAGCAATGTCTAAGATTGCAATGTGAAAAGCAACAAAATTTATTTGCATATGCATAATACTGTTTGCATTTCTTTGATAAAACAAAAATACAAAATATCTTCAACCGATATGTATGTACATAAAAAAGATTAAAGTTGATATTTTAATATTTAAATGTAAAAATTTATAATCTCATAAACCTTCAGAACCGTTGCTAATGCTTCAGCATCTAATGATATTAGATGTACATACATATCTTGCCTTCAATGAGAAATATTTAAATTTAAAATTGAATTGGAAAAATTTTAAAGAGTAGAACCAACCTGTTTGGCACGTGGCGAGGAGTGTCGAGGCACGTGCGGGCAGTCGCAGCGGTATTCACTACATGCCTCTCCTGTACAGAGAACCCCGTCACTCCCTCACTCACTACCAATATTTTCTACCATACAGAGTATTTGTACAATTATAATCATATTCTTAAAAATCTTTTATAACATTTTATCATTAGATATGAAAAAAATAGTACAAATGCTTTGCATTTTATATTTGCTACATGATGAAAAGAAGGATGAAAGCAGCTGAAAAGTATAGAATGGGCAGTATGTACAAAGATTGTTTTCAAACATTTACAAATACAGTCCTTTTTTACTCTGAGCACGCCCCTTCCAGGACATATTAAATGTACCTTCATATTCATCACCAGAGTAGAAGCATATAATACTTTTAAGCAAATAACAAAATATCAGTTGAATAATTTGGAATTTCCTGACTGACCTCCTTCTTAAAGCTATATAGTAATAACTCTTGTACAAGCATACACATCAATAATTACTATTTTACCAGCTCTTCTTATAATACATGCATATATGCAACTTATAAAATGTTATGTGCAATATCATTTTTAATGTGCATATTTACTGAAAAATATATAACTTATTAAACTGAATAGGTAATGGTGCATATTTTATATTTTATACATTTCAATATATAGTCAATATAGTTTCACTATTTTACGATTTTGAAATCCTAAATAATATTAAAAGTAGTATTGCACAATTATTGTATTGAATAAAAAATCAATAACTTTGTAAAAGATAGATATATAACTCCTGCAAATATATAAAAAGAAGTCAATTTTCAATTTCTTATAGGGTTTTCTCAATCAAAAATATTCACATCGTATATATTGTAATAATTTTAAATACACGAGTGAAGGCAGATCTATTCAATAATTAAACATACGCAGCACAAAAGCAAACAAGCAAAATGAAAAACCACCAAACATCAAACTTCAATAAGCCCTTCATTTCAAGTTCAATAGGGTGCAAGCTATATCGTTACATTTGCCAAAGCAACAATGCCGAAATCATCAATCTAAGCTTGTTCAAACCTTGGTCTCGGTTTCTCTGGTAGACGATTGCTTCCGAGTCGCTCCCTGAAGGGAGAGCTGCCAACTAGACTGGTCTGAAAAGCATGATGAAGAGTATGGGTAACTGTAAATGTATGAATAAGCTCATGATCATGAAGAAGTATATCTCTGGTTTGTTTAACTGTAATGCCTTGTTAACATTGTATTCAGAGAGCATATTATTACATTGATGAAAAGAAAAGAAGATAAATAAAACGTCGGCGTTTTGCATTACACAAAAGCTTGCTAAAAATCATGTGCGCATTCAAGGCAGATATCAAGCATGGTTGCATTCATTGTGTAATACGTTGAGTAAGCTGTTTAAATGTTCTAACTAAATTCTTCATCAAAATCTATCATTACTAAAGATTCGAACTGATATATAAAGATTGAAAAAAGAACATTGAGATTTCATGGGTGTTCCTTATTGCCAAAGGAGGCAATATATACTGAAGTTGATGGATAGACATGATAATGATTTCATCGACACCTGGATCAGCGAATCGAGGCTACAGGATGCGAGGATATACCTGGTTAGTGAGGACAATCAGGCTCGTGCTGTGCCTGCGCCTGGTCAAGTGAGAGGCGGAATCTCTCTGGGAAACACCACCTAGAGTTGAAGGGTTCTGAAACATATCATGCTAAATACCCTCTCCTAACATTCCACTGATCTATTTCTACCTACGATAACGTGTATATCTTTCAGGTAACTGTGTAATTTCGGCACCTCCTAACTATAATATTGATTCACAGATGTTATTTGAAAATAATTAGTCTGTACATAATAAAAATATTGCCATATTCAAGTATGTTATAGCCACCATAAGTGATTTATTTAGTGTCAAATAAGCTTGCCAAAATATCGTGCTATTTTTTCTTTTAACTGAAATTATCCCTTATGTGATTGCTTGTTACATCTTACATATCTAGTACACCATTAAGAAACACGCTATATATTACAATGGTATTGCGCCAAAAATCTTGCAAAATAAATTATTATAACTTCTGATACCAAATAAAATAATAAGTATTTGGAACTAACGAAAGCACCGAAATAAATTGCGTTACTTAGGCGTTGTACATCAGGCATGCGACATTCAACTCTAGAGTGCAAAAATACAGCGCAATATAATACAAAATGAATCATTAAACAAAAATCGTATAGTGTTTAAGAAAAAAAAGTATTAAAACGGAATCTTTTAATCGAATTTTACTTGACGTTTCTTTTTTAACAAATTCAACCTACTTAAAAAGTTGATGTTTTATACCCATTTATCAATTTCTATATACTGAAACATTAGCTTATATTATATCATAAAATTTTTATAGAAAATTTACCCAATTTTTGTTTGTATTCGGACGTCGTATTTTATTCGGCCATAACTCAATGAATCGTAAAAATCCATCTAAAAGAGAAACTTGTTCGGAAGTGGTAAGAGGTGTATATATATCACATCTCGATGATCCTTCTAAAAATTTTCGAGTCGCCGAATTGTGTAAAGGAAGTAAAAACACGCGAAATCTCCAGTATTTAAGTGTCTAAAAATTTTTAATAATAGTAGAAAATTGAAATAAAATATAAATATTGTATTATATGCTATAAATCTTACCTCTACCAAAGCGAAGTCAGTATGGCCTCTAGTGCAAATATAATGATCTAAATAATTCCAATTATAATTTTCAAGTTTTTCAGTTGTAAATGATGCCCATGATACTTCGTACGTATCGTGATGAGGTGCATGAAATCGATAGAGATAATGAATATTGAATGGAGGATAAGGATGTCTGTAAAAATATATTTACATATTTTTTCTTTATTCCTTATTAATTTACAACTCGATTTCTTACCTTGGTCGATATCTTGTCACTGTTATACAATTATCGAATAAAGATATTTTGTGAAATATTCTACCAATACTTAATAAATATTCCTCTTTTGGTTCTGATTCTGTTTGGCGTCCGCGCATTACAGAACTTATTGCAGGAACAGCATTAGTACCTGGTGTATTACTTTGATTTTTATTATTTTGTGGTAAAATAATTAATTGAAAACCCTTAATTTAAAAAAGTAATAAATACATTAGTTATATATATGAATTGTATACATAGAGAAAACCATGTTTGAAATAAAGACAAGATTAGCATATAATACCTGTGCTAATCGTTGTGATACAAGTTCTTTAAATACTTCTGCGGTTGTTAAAGGCTTTTTATATATCGCTCGTTGTTGAGCAAAATCTGTATTAACATCGTCAGGTAAAAGATTGTAATCTGACACTACATAATCATTTTGTAAGCTTCTTTTATCAGGGAAATAATCGGTAGTAATCGGCAAGCATGCTGGGATTGTCAATGATTTCCAATCAACTCCTAAAAAATAAGACATAAAATATATATAAAAAATACAACTCGCATTTTCGATTATTTGAAATAAGGAATAGGTGATCTATTTAATATATAATGTTAATTTAATGGCTACATAAGTACTAAATCTAAGTATTTGTAGCAGTTAATACAAAAATACATAGATGTAGTATACAGAAGAAATTTTCACAAAATTATTGTACAGTGCAAGTACATATTAAATACACTATGCACCCCAACCAAAGATAGTGATTATATTAGTGTCACAACATGTGTTACCAGTAATGTGAAATCCAAGATGACCATAACTAAATACTAAAGCATGCAATGCAAAATGTATCATTTGTAATGTAATTTTATGAATTCTTAAAAAATGAATTCTCAAAGCATAACAAACTAAGTTTATAAAAATAATATTAGAAACAGTATACATATACCTACGTATAATTGATACAAATAAATTCTCATAATATGAAAATAATTATATAAAAAAGAAAGTACTTACAAAAAACTAAATGGCTATATATTAGTAGTACATTCTACCATTTATTATATACTACATATTATTAATAATATAAGGAAATGTAGTGATTAAAGCGAGACGCGAGAGTGGAAGGATTATGAAGCAGATGAGAGAATGTTTGAAGAATGTGAACCACAAATAGTAAATCATAGTATGTATGAAGAATCATTTTAAGAAGAAATTAGAATTTTGAACAGTGCAAACATCTTATAAAATAAGTAAAAATAAAAGATAACGAAAAAATTTTATGTAGGTGTATAAATAATTGTAATAGTAACAAATATTTAATAGATTATTTATAGAAATTATATTGGAATTAAAATTACTTTTTTTGCAACAGAGAACATACATGCATAGAAGAATCATAAAAACTAGAGCTATGAAGAACAAAAGTCGCTACAAATTTAATGTCCTAAAAATAAATGTGTACCATAACCGAATCAACCCCCAATAACGTATGGCGCTAACCTATGATTGCTGTTTAATGTGACATCATAGTTGTACATCACACACGCGTCAATGCGTCCAGCGTTGCATCCCAATAAGACGTACCATAGCATGGAAATAAATGTAATAATATTATTCATATAAATGATCGGTGAATCTCAAAAATAAATATGAATATGTCCAAGAATGAAAATACTTCTTATGCATGATGATTGTGTGATTGTGTATTGAATTTTCATCCATTTCTACTTGGAAAACAATATTTTCTCTTTCAGTATATATCAACTATTTTCATTCTTTAAGAAATTATGTTTTAAAATATATTTATTAATCCTTCTTGGTATTATGTATGAATGAAAAGTTTGTTTATATGAATTTATGCATCAATTGAATAATTTATGATGTTACACCTACATTTCATTTATGTCTTTATTATTTTCCTAAAACTGCCAAGAAGCATTATATTTTTGCAATTAATTGTCTAATATTTTGTACAATAAAAATTAATTGTTTGCTTAATAAAAAATTGTTTCAAAATTCTTTCTTCAAACTTTAAACTCATTTTATAATAATTTGTGAATAATAATATGGCTAATATTGTTATTTGGATATGTTATAAAATATTATTTGCCAGTAGTTATATAGTATATTTGTGTTGTAAACTATTTTACTAAAATATATGCAAACCTGTTGTAAGTGCTGGTGTCCATTCTTGTTCACCAGTAGCACCCCATAATAATGTTAAACATTTATTTCCTGTAGAAGACATTGGATTTCCAGTTTTATCAGTATTTGAAACTGAAAGATGTAACCTCTGTGGTTTACTTTTTGTATCTATAAAAACATAATTATAATACTATATTATAATAATATATAACTTATATATTTTATATAAAATACTAACGATCTTGTAATTGATTTGAATTAGAGATGTCATTATGTTCCATAGGAGAACCACTTATAGTGGAAGTAGCATCAGATTGTGATTCTGAACACATTTGTGTTGGCACAGCTTGATAATGATGTTGCTGTATAAGCACGCCTGTTGGTCCTGCAGGGTTAATTAACTATAAACAATTATTTATTTTTTTCTTTATGAATAATTACCTTTAGGAAAGATATGTGTCCATCTCCGTCTGTTACTAGTTAATTTAATTGTAACATGAGATGGATCAAAAGGATTGATAAGCGCTCTACTGGGTCTAATATTTGTGGGTTGAGATATTGTATTTGTGGGACTTCCAGCACTGCCAACAACTGGTCTAAATGGTGGTGATATTTCTGAATCAGTTAAATCACTTTTTACTGATATTCTTGATTCTATGTAACATACAATTATTAAATATTATTGTATAATGTTTCATTAACATATATAATTTGTAAAACTTATAAAAATAGTTTGAATACATGCCATTAACTTCACCATTAGATTCACTGCTAGCCACATCATCTGTTCTGGAAGGTATTAAGATTGCTGCACTTCTTGTTGCAGCTGGAGGTGAGAGGGATTCAGGTGGTGGATGATGTATATCAGGATCTGACATTTTTCTTTTTAAAAGTTTTAGTATATGTGCATTATTGTGTGTTTCCATGCTTGCAACACTTGTCTTTTTAGTCCTTGTTGTAACTCGTTGTAAACTACTTGTATAAAATTTTAAGCTAGAACTATTAGTTTTAAAGCTTTAGCATCAAACATAATATTGAATTTACCTTGATGTATGGACTGAAGGTAATTGAAAAACTTGTGCATCATATGCATCATAGTCAAACAAAGTATTATGTAAACATTCCCTTGGATCTTCTTGTAAAAGTTTACTTTTACATTGTAATTTTCCATCTTCTACTGATTGTTTTGATACCCGCTGAGGTAGTTTTATACGAGGTATAAATGTTGAATAAGGAATTTTTTTATTTGTTGAATAAAAACTGAGATTAATCCAATGTGGCATACTGTAGTCATCAGGTGCATTAATAGATGTATCTTTATTATGAAACTAAAATTATAGCACAAATATCATAAATATAAATATTTACATGTTACTGAATGTTATTTAATAAATTTAGTACAAATACCTTTAATAGAGGTACTGCATGCAATGGCTGTTCTCCAACACAAACTAAATCACTACCTACTCCATTATCAATAATTCTTTGTTTTGTAACATTTGTTAATTCTCTGTCAACTTCAAAAACACCTACACCAGGTGTAATTACTACTGATAATTGACCAGTTCTATCAAAACTTCTATCCAAATAATGTTTTTCGAACACTGTAAATAGATTGGATTAAAGAAAATACTTCATAACGAATTTAACTATATGGTGCCACAATTATTACCATTTAAAGACATATTTAAAACTTCTAAAAAATTTCCTTGTGCAGCTGTTGAATTAACTGCTTTTGGTATAGTAACATTTGGTTTTTGATGATAGTCCAATACAATTTTCTGGTAGTCTGTGAATAGTTTACGTAACTGTACTAATACATTACTCCAATCTTCAAATCTTTCATTTTGAACTACCACCCTGTAGAAATCTTCATAAAACCTTCCCCTATAATCATGTTGTAAACATTCACGCATGTGATTTGGAAATTCTTCCAGACTGTTAGCATTATAAAATGTTCTTGAGAATAGAACTATTGTTACTTCATGATTACTGCCATTCTTTTTCCATTTTTGAAACAAATCAGCTAAAAAACCATTAACAGCTTTTTCAAAATATAAGTCACCATGAATGTCAAAATCCCACATTTCTGAACTCATTTGAATGAAAAGATATACCATACTTGTTGAAGAACGAAACACAACCTAAAAGACAAATTTTTGAGAAGCAATATTATAAAGATTTTGATTTCTTATATTTAAATTTGAACCTTAGTATCATTTGTTATAACACCACAAGCAACTCTGTCACCTTGTGACCACATTTCATATACTTGACATCTTATACTGCCTCCACAGAATTCAATCTTTTTGTTCATATATACACAAGTATTCACCTAATGAAAATTTATATAAAAAATAGAAGCAGTGAATAAAATACTTAAATACATATCCAAAGATAAATAATCTATTCTACCAAGCTATTTTTTAGACGCCACATTTCACTACGACCCAGATATTGATCTTTGAAAGTAAGCTCAACAGAATCCAAAGCTACATCATCTGGATTAACAACATTCATATATACATCAGCAAATGTTCTTAATTGAAACATTGTTGCAACATTATTCTCCACACTAATTGTTTCACGTCCTTGTAAATCTTCTTTAAAAGATGTAACTTGAAGAAGTAGACGACTAAATTCAACTTCTGGATGATAAATTTCAACAACATCTCCAGTTTTTATACCAGGATGATCTTTAGGATTAATTATTAAATCTTCTCCACTAAAGGTTTTTTGATGGACTATCAATTTATATAGCTTCATTTTTAACCCATTACTTTTTTTGATAATAAATTTAACTGTAATATATGGTACAATTCCTACAATATTATACAATATATATAATATTATTTGCACATATAAATTGATTACAGAAATTTACATACATTTAAATAAACAAATGACTTACTATCTATCTTCTATCCAGCATAAAATATTGCTTTAAAATATGCAAAATATATATTTCTTTTAGAACATAACATTTAAATATATTAATATAAACAAAATATTACAGAAAAATAGTAATTAATTATAATATATATGCCAGTACTATTGTGCTTTACACAAATTCCAAGATTCTTTCCTCTTCCAACTTTATTCTGTGTTAATATATAAAATTTATTCACATTATTATATTTCATTTAAATCTCAAACAAGAAGAAATTAGTTAGCACTATACACAAGGGGTAAGTGTTAATATTAAACAACTATATTTTCATTATGCTTTATTCTTTAGAATCTTGGTAATACGCATTTTCATACAAGAATGTTCCTAGCCATAACTTTTCTTATACGATCGATACGTTTGGTTTATGTGTAGTCGAGTGTATTTTAAAAAATGATATACGTAATATAATATTAGAACCACATGGCGAATAAAATTATTTATTGTGTTACAAATAAAAAATAGAATTGTCATACAAATAATTTTATTTTACGAAATGGAAAATCAAGATAAATAAATATAAAATTATAGAGTTCAAATCTATCGTATTCAGATCATAGGCGGATTAATTTAAATGTAAACATTTTTTAGCAAATTGTAGGTATCAAAATACTTCAATATTATATTAACTTATTTAATCACTACTTAAAGCTTATTATCTATTTTACGTCACGTTCAATTTACATTTGATACCATAATTTCTTGTAAATGTTATATATACTATAATTAATATTGGTATACATGACTTGTTACATTATTATTTCGTAATTGCTATAAGATTTAGATATATTAAAATGATTAGATAGTAAAATAAGCTTAATATAATCATTTAGTTATTTAATAAATAATGTTAATATAATAATACAAAATAGTAGTTATATAAAAATGTTATTTAACAGTATAACAAGTCAAAAGTTCAACAAATTATAATAAATTTAATTGTTATATTTGAAGCATAAGATATCAAATAATCGTATAATATGATTATTTCATATTAAGTTTAATTAATTTTGTCCAATAAGCTACGTTACATATGAAATAGATTTAATACATAAAAATTATATCCAAATTAATAATAAAATTATATTTTACAAAAAATTGATAAAAATTTATTTTATTTAGATTAAAATTTGTAAGATAGTGCAGTTTACATATGTAGTTATGCGGTTGTGGTGTCATCATGCAGTGCTGCCATTAAATCAAAAAGTTCCTAAAAATGCGGCGTCTGCTAGAACACTGACAGTGTTTTGTTATCAGGGAAAACGTCGTTTAATCTAATCTATTCAAAGATTGAAATTATCGTTTCTATGAAATGGATTTGTTAACCATATATCTTGATATTTACATAATACCAAGGTGTTTCATTTAAAATGATATCCATTTTATAAGTGTCATTCATGTTACAAACAATGTATAACCTACATGTAATGTTTCTAACATAACGTATACACCTAATTGTCATCTAAAAATTGAAAATACATTTGATTAAATGATGAGAGATGCGTACCAAGGGACTGCTATTGTTGCTTATCTGCATAGCAGGGAGCAGCATTATTTTTATTGCTTTCAGCAATCAACGACCTTCCATTCAAACTCTGGTTACAGAGACACACAAGCAATTACGAAGCTTCCAAGTAAATATTTCTATAATAATGTTTCTAGATATTTGCCTTTAACTAATTTTTATTATTGTCGCTTGCTCAAAGGAATACTACTAATTTGTCATCATAATCGTTACAGGAGAATTTAAAAGATGTTGAAGAGAAACGCCTGGTAACAGATTCCAAATACCTTGCAATGCTTGGTCTCGATGGACAAACAAGCACAACACCATTTAGTCTTAAATCCCAAAATGTGACTGTTGTCTCTCTTATTAGGCCTGGAAATGAGCAACACATTTATGGTTTTGTGAGAAATATCAGTCACTTTTTGCCAAATAACAGTATTGTTATTTATAGCGTTGGATTAAACGATGATTCTTTGCAAAATATTAGAACAGCTTGTAATTCTACAAAATGTAATGTGATTCATTTTGATATAAGTTTATTTCCAGCTCATGTTGAAGATGATAGACTGCATGTTTATAGACCTTTAGTTATTCAGGTAACTGTATCTTTATAAATACTTACATTTATAATAATTAAACATAACTAATTTTACTATTTTATGTATTTACTGTTTTTTTTTTTTTTTTTTTTTTTTTTTCTATATTACAGACAGCTTTAAATTCATTAGGAAACATACTATATATGGATTCAAATATGCGTTTGAATTCTTCAGACATTTCAAAATATCTTTTACCAAAATTTGGAATTTTAACTTGGCCTACAAGGCATGCAATTAGCTCTTTAACACACCCAAAGATGTACGAATATTTTCACGTTTCCGCAGAAAGTTTCTTCTTTCTCCCTTTAATAAGAGCCTCACATTTAGTAATTAGGAATGTTAAAGAAATTAGAGAGAAAGTAATGTTGCCATGGGTACAATGTGCACTAACAAGAGATTGTATTTGTCCCATTGGTACGTATGTGAAAAATAGTTTTATTCGTATGTTAAAATTATATATTAAAATATAACGTAGTATGTAATTAATTTGTATTTATTATTGTAGGAGCTCAATCAGCGGGTTGCCGATTTAATAAGAAACCACAGTATCGGTATTCTGGTTGTCACGCGTATGACGCTTCTGCACTAAATATCGTACTCGGATTGCACTTTAATTTTGACGACACGTACTACGTACATCAAGAACGAGAAACTTATTTCAATAAGATACAACCAGAGGAGATCACGGAAGAGTATCTTATGATTACGCGACAGAACAATGCGACTGAGTCGAATTTAAGAAATATTATATCAATTGAACGCTGATTTCTCTAAGATCACAATTTCTTTTGAAACAAGGATTGAGTGATACAATCAAGCACAACTTAATATAAGGATACATAATAAGCAAAGGAACAAATAAAGACTTTAACGAATGGTCTATTTGTGTATCATTACCTTCAAAAAATAATTCAGTTTGTACTTTGTTTGTAACTATCTCTGAATTATTTTTGAAAGTAAGAGGACATTGTAAAATTAACAAATATGAAAAATTTCTGTTTGTTATTTTGAAACATTTTTTATTTTCCATACCATTTAGTTATAATCGGATACAATTAAACATAGATATAATTAAAATCGACCACATACAATATATCGAGAAACGTCGAGGGTGATCTGTTTTTCTTGTTGGTCGATTACCAAATAGTCTACGATATCAATCAAGACATCGAATTGAATTTCAATTAGTGTCATTTGGATTTGCTGTGTTCTTCCGGATTAAAGGTGGCATCTCCGTCAAGTTCAAAATCGGAACGCGGTATCGCACGAACATACCGTGCACAAACATTTTGGTGAATTTCACATCGAGGTATACTCACAGCACTGCGTCGCTAACAGGGATTCGTCATTGTTTGTATAAACGAAAAGTGCAACATCGCTTGGAACATGGACGAATATGTGTACGCGAGTTCCATTGGGACTCCTAAGGATTAATCGAAAGATACCATCGCAAGCCAACGATATGTGACGAGTTGTTCAATTTCGATATACTTTTGTCTCTTGTAACCTTCATCGCGTATTGCCTGATCAGGATTAAGGACACTTGACGATGTTTGACAGCGACACTGACAGCTGGTATGATTGGAAGAGAGGAAATGATATTAATGAGATGCACGGCGTAAACAATGCCGAGACCAGAAACAGTGTATGTATGATCAGTTCCGATCGTTTGAAAAATTTTCCATCGGACGATGGTGAAAGAAGAACATCTCGAAGCAATGGTATGATTCGTTGCGATGCAATTCCTGCGAGTTCTAGATCAAATACGGAAGTTCGATTCATCAATCCGGCAATTTACGCGGAGACATTAAACGACCAAGACGTGGAACACGAGGTTGAAATTCAAGTGAAAGTCGGAACGAAGAATGATGGAATTGTCGTAGCAAATTGCGGCGATTCCGCGGAGATGTGCGATATGATGTCCACGATGTCTCTCAACAATGACCTGGCCGCCTCGTTCATGAACTATGCCGGTGACCAAGGTTCCGCTCAAGAAACGTATCGTTGTTATTCCTTAAATTCCCCGGACACATCCGCATCCTTACAATCCGGTATTATCCGTTCCAAGTCCGTGATATCGTATGGAGCTCCGAATCATATCGAAAGGCGATGTAGGATTACCGATAGTGCGGACAATAGCAAAGAGCGTTGTTGTAGCAGGCAAATCGACTCGGAAGTGCAAAGGTATCCTGCGTATAACCATCGTATCGATCTTAAGCGAGTATTACGACGTTTCTATTTTATATTTTATATTTTATATTTTTCTACGTTTCTATTTTTCTAATCACTCTCTGTACTATTTTCTTTTCTATTGCTCTTACCGACATTTCACCGTGGGAGACCAACGGCATATCGTTCCTCGTTAAACAGGTACGCGTTTAACGGGCACCGAGTCGTGCAAGTTTCTACATCGTCGATATCCAGTATCAGAATATCGGAGAACAGATCGAACGCGTCGGATGTCGTGAAGAAGATCACGTACAGCGAGTGGATTCGAAGGAAGCAAGAATTAACGCGACGACGGAAGGAGGAGGAAGATCTGGCTGAGAGGCAGAAGCAAATCGAGGCGGAGAGATTGATCCGTGAAAAGGAGGAAAGGGAGAGCAGGGAGAAGGAGAATTTCGTGAAGTGGTCCGAGAGGAAGAAGAAGGAAGAGGAGCAAAAGAAAGCTGTAGTGGGGAAAGAATTGGAATTGCAGAAGCAACTGAAAGAAGTCGAGGATAAGGCATCCGTAGTGAAGACTTTGTATCTTCGCCAATGGGCTCGTAAGAAGAAGGAAGAGGAAAAAGGTAAGGAAACCGTCGGTTATCCTTTGGTTCTTTGATAATTCGTTTATTTTTCGATGTTGGTGTAGCGCGTCAGAAGAAAGAAGAAATGAACCGGAAACGGGTAGAAGAAGAGAGGAAGAAGAGACGGGAAGACAGCACGAAAGCGTACGAGAATTGGCGGAAGATGGCGAAGAATAAACCAAGGCCTGCCACGCAGGGACTTTTACGTTAGTTCTTTTATTTTCTCACAATGGAAAGTATCATCGAATAATGGAAATTTGCTTATAACGAAGACTAAATTTTCGCTTACTATTAGCTCATCAAAAAGCCAAGCCAACGTATGTGAATCCCACGCCATGGCAGCGAATCGTCGAGGATGCCGAGGACCTCGAGGAAGATGAACTCAGCGTGGGGAAAAAAGCACGAAGTCAGCCGAAGATTAGCAGTAAGAGAAGTGCTATGTCTTATCAGTGATTACTTCGTCGAATAATCAGAATTTGGGAAATTTGCATGGTTCGAAGAACGATCACGTGGTTCAGTACTTTTATGCTTCGAAGCAAGGTAGAATTACAGGAAAATGACGGACGAAGCAAAGAATATCATTAAACGCTTACTTCGGATTACAGACTCGCGTACTGCGTGCAGATGTCTTAGAAAAGACTGGATATCCTCGTGCAGGATATAATAGCGTACAATTAGAATGATCTTACGCGCATCGGCGTATAGTATATATCCTGATAAATAATTTCATTTCCTAGCAGATATTCTTTGATACACTTTTACAACCTTCGCTTTTTCACGTTCGTCTCCTATGATCAATGAATATTAACATATAATTGGAAGGTAATCGAGAAAAGCGTTCTTCGGCCAATATTTAGATGCATTAAGACTATGAAGGCGAGAATTCACTTCTCGCCTTGATATACTCGAAGGTTTGTAGATAGTAAAAAAAAAAAAAGAAAAGAAAAAAACGAGAGCAAAAAAAAGTGGAAAACTTACGTGAAGGTAATTAAAAGAAACGTGTACGGAGAAAAGCTGAATACTTTTATTATTTGTATCGTTAATACTGTACTGTTTGTTACACGACGTAGATTCATTACACAATCGTATTTTTACACGGGCTCAGGAGAGCGCTTTCTGTTCGTTACGCCAGACATACCACGAGAAAAAGGATACCAAGAATCGATCAGAAACGATAAGTCTAATGCATAAGAGAACGTAACGGAGTGGCACATGATTATTCCTTTCGCTCCTACCGAGTGCATACTTTGTTCTTTCCAAATGTATGCCACATTTCACGCGTACAAATATTTAATGGCGCAAGCGAATGATTGCACGGATCAGTATCGTCCAATGGATCTACTTGACAAAACTTTCCTCTTCTTCTCGGAGTCGCTCTATATCCGACTTGTTCATGAAATAATAGGAGGGTTGCCGTGACTTCTGAAAATTTAAGGAACGAATTGTCGTTATTAAATTCTTGCGTTAATTCTATCGGATAAAAAGTAAAAATTCTGTCTTACTAAATCTCTCATTACGCGTTTTGCACCCGCTTTAATGAGGATATTGCTTAATTCTTCCACCGAAGGTAAACCCATTGCGTAATGTAAAGCTGTTCTCTCCAGCTGAAACAGATTGACAGAGATTCGATATTTCTTTGCGATAATTCACGGTTATTTAATCGATTCTTACATTATCACCGATACGCAGAGTCTCTGGATAGGTTCTCGCGACATATTGTGTCAGCTCATCGTTTTCACGAAGCACAGCGATGTGAAGAGCGCATCTACTCATTGAATTCTTTCCCATTGCTAATAGTTTCCCTCCTCCGGTGTTTTTATTCAATAATTCCTTCACTCTTGATACGTTGCCTATTCTGATTTCGTGGTGCACTTCTTCGCGTTGTGTCTGTGAAAGATATGCCCTCTTTGGTATACTATTATTCGATATTTCTTCGCGTAAAATTAAATTAAAAATATGAAAAATATCGCGTAAAATTATCTTTTCTATTTTACCACATAGTTTGGAATGGATTGTAAAAATTGCACAGTCGCTTCTCGTCCTCGTTCCGCAGCGATGTTCACGATGTTCACACCTTCGTCTTCAACGTCCAAGATATGATCGTACCCCTCTAGTAATAGTTCCACTAATTTTTCAGTTTCACCTGTGAAAATATTGAAACAAAAATTATAATTATTTGCAGATATGTACCTCGAATTGTAGAGTTTCGTGATAATAATCCATGGAAGTTAATATGGAAGATTAGAGATTTTAAAAAATATATCTCGAATCGAGATTGACCTCTTGCTGCCAAATAAGCCACATAATGATCGATCTCGTCGATGTTTTCTCGGATATTTGCCAATCCAGCCACGTCCCTGGCTGTCCTGTACAATTCGTCCCTGAATCCAACGTTAATTTGGCTTTCCTGAAGTAGATGGAACAAACCATCCTTCGGATAAGATCGTATGGCAGCAAAGTGAATAACGCTTTGCCCGTGTTCATCCTGAAGAAATAACATAATTTTTCGCTCATTCGACCATTTTCTCGATTGTAAATTATTTTTTCCCGAATTATATATCAGTTAATAGTCGGTATACTCTATTAGGGTTGCTAAAAGCTGATTCTGGAACATCGGAACCTGGACTTTGCGGATAACCGGCATCCTCGTCTCCAATTTCATTTTCGATATTATCTATGTTTTCTTCGGGACGATCGGGTATGATCAGCACGTTAGGTTCCTGAAACATCGTCGAATTATATATATTTGAAGCATCGAAATTACACGTGGAATTACTTACCAGTTCTTGCGGAGTGTTTTTACTTTTATTGGCAAAGTTGTACAGATAAGTAGCCAGATAAGTAACCGGATCCTTTGGACGAGTATTGGCAACCTCTGTCAAGCCTTTGATCAATGGATCACCTAGTGCTGGAGAAGGGTTAGTTTTTATACTTCAAGTAATTATACTTCAATCAGACTAGCCAATTTTTCTTTGTTTTCTTCGTTCAACATTAACTTACACGATGCTAAGTAGCGACCCTCTTCTTCTCGAAATATCGGTATCTCGATTTGATTGTCGTCTGAAAAACGAATTATTTTTATTTTTGTCAGTTGACTATATAAAATGCAAAAAACATATTGCACTTGTAACATTGACGATTTAAAAAGATGCTATGACTGAATTTTTTTAATCTAATTGCAAATGCAATACATTTCTAACATCTTATCTTTTCTTTCATCGAAAAAGGAAAGAAAAAAATCATAAGGATGCGAATATCTCACAAGTAAAAGGTGCATCGTGAGCATAAAGTGCATTATTTCACTCTGAAAATCGTGTTGGACACAAAAATCACAAGCAAGTCGACTATATAGAATCAAATACCAGAAGCACGAGTATATATAATCACGAGAATTTCACGATAAAAGTCACATTGATAGAGGTGAAAAGTGGGGGATTTCGTTTATACATAATTCACGTACAGTAACCATTCATAAAAATATACAGTTCGTCATGAATTGAATACATCGAGTTGGAAAGACATGTGCTACGCCATTTCTGTTTCGCGTGAACATCGAACTCGTGCATTACACATAAAAAGCTCTTGAATTTTTTTTTTTCTCTTTTTTTTTCCTTCCAACCATTTTGGATAATTTATATCAAAATCTCTGTAACCAATTTCACGTTCCAGGTACATATACACATTTCACGTAGGTACGTGCATGGTGTCGTGCGACAACATGTCAAAGCGTCGTAACAATTTTCCATGTACCAATAACGTTCATTTTACTAACCTAATGAACGATCCAGCATCCCTCCGAGTAGCTAATCTTTCTTTTTCGTTTAATTATCGTAACTCGGTGCACGAGAAATAGAATAACGTTCACACACATCTTTCCAACGTTCCTCCGTTCTTTTCCAACCATTCTGGACGTAAGCTAATAATCTCTCCTATAGTCTCAGTCTATGAGAGTTAATTGACATTCGAACGTATTGGCTCATGAATTATCACAGAAGGATTCCACGTATAAGCGTATATTATTCGATTACTTAAGGAAAAGAAAAAAACGAAGAGTAAAAGTCTCTGATAACATGGCGGATGAAAGACGAAAGAAAGTTCCACGTTAATCCCTTTGCGTTTCCCTCCTCGCGATTAATTCTGGAAACGTTTCGCACTGTTCCGTTTGCGAAACAGCCCGGCGAGCAAGCTGGCAATTTTCATCGAATTATTGATCGTCAGTTCCTTCTCTAACGCCAGAATGTTCAAAATTGCCCTGGAGAGGTCCTGAAGAGTCTGCAATTCGGTAATGCTCAACGACTGTTGATTACCGATCCTGACCGTGTCCCTTTTCGCCGTTTCCCGTATACTTAATCCACGAACGACACACAGATGCCTCAAATGATCGTACTCCTTCGACAGTTCCGGGAACCTGATTATCACGTTAAACCTAAGCGTATTTCCAATGGCGTAGGGTCGCGCACTCAGGAAGCCCAGCTTCTTGTCCCTCTTGAATTTCAATCTCTCGTCTAGTATCACCATCACTTTTGCCAATCTCACGTAAGCACGACCAATCAGACCGGGTCTACTGTCGCTGGTTCGACAGACAATCCTCAGATGATCCTGCACGTTCACCCAGGCAGCCAGGTCCCCAGCAGAGGCTATGTAGACGCCACGACCGTAAGGCCAGTGTTTCCCGTGAAGCTTTTTATCATAGTGATCCTCGAAATCCGCGATTGGCAGTAGCAGACCACCCGCTGCCAACTGTGCCCTGATTGGACTAGGCTGATCCAGTATTTCATTCAGCGTGAAATAAGTTCCAGGTTCATCCTCGCTGCTGCCCTCAGCCATCATCCCAGAGATCTCCTGACTCATCAATTCACTGGTGATCTCTCGCTCCACCTCTTCCAATTGGTTCACCGTCAGTGTCAAGGGAAACGTGTAATTCTCAAGGTTCCTGCAACACTCTATCACTGCAGCCTGGACGTACTTGGCTGGAGGATCGAGATCGTACGCCTCGATGGCTGACATGGTCACTTCGTCTACTGCGTCGGGAGTTTCCTCGCCGTCCTCGTCTTCGTTGTAAAAGAATCTCGGCAGTGGATGATCCGGGAGATCACCACTGGCAGTCACGCAATGAATGTCTCTGATCAGAGGATCGAAGAAGTCGGCGAATACCACGTAACTCTCGTAGTCCGGCGCTATTACGTACAAGGATTCATCCTCGTCTACGGTGTTCACCATGGAATAAGCGCTGCTCGCCTTGCTGTTGCAATTCGAGTTACCGTATTTCTTTAAAGCAGGCCAGATCACGTCAAAGAGATTGTGGTCCATGCGTGTCACACGGTGCTTGATACGATCGAATATGGGTCGCTTCAGGCAACGACCGATCAGGGTGCCGGAGGTCCCAGCCGATTTTGGTATCATACCGTGCTTTACGCCGATCAGAAGACGGAAACATCGCTCCAAGGTAGCTAGGGTCTCTGGTTCGGTTATGTCTCGTCGCGCGGAAAACGCGTCGCCCCCAGGAACTGTTTGCCTCGGGCGTGCACACCAGTGGGAAGATGTCCGGAAGGAAGAAGTGGAAACGTGAACAGCCGCGGATATATTAATGAGGAAATTTGTCATCAGAATTATCAGCGATGGGAAAAGCGACCCACGTTGATTATTTCTCGTCATTTTAATCGAGGACCAGTTTAAAAAATTCTACATATACGAGAACTTACGAGAACCTTCTACGAATCTGGATCAAAGAGGACATCTTTAGGAATTTTTTTCAAAGAAACCAAAATATATATCGATTCGAGATTTTCGTCTACTCATTTGTCCATGATTCGAGAATACTTGTGATTTTTTTCAATTCGAAATAGCGAAAATTGGAGAAATTATGTAACTATGTATACACGCATGCATGAGATCTTTGCTTCTCGATATCCCACTCGACGCGTTCATGCTTGGACGTCTCTAACTTCGTTAATTTTACGAATTTCACCAAATACCTTAGAACGCATATTTTTCAATGTGCAAATTTGAAGAAAATGCGAAAGAAATCGATTTTTCAGCCGGACTCGTAGAAGATCGCTATTTTTAAAATTCGCTCTCAGATTTGGGAATATTTGTCGTAGTTCCCATCGCTGATAAATGTTTCGATCAATTCGGTATCACTCGAGAGCGATATATCTCTGATAAATCTCCTAAATTAGTTGATGAGTAATCTGCTTACAGGACAAATATTTGAATTATTGTATGTAAACGATTTTTCACGATGATAAAACTGACAGGGTGTGAGAAAGCAACGTGATGGTTAACTCTAAATCAGTCCACGTGATCGTACTACTGGGAACGTAATATAAACTGGGAGATCTATGTTCCAAAGGTAAGAAAAACGTAAAGTGCTGCTAAGGATCGTAGTACACTTTGGTTCGGAGTGATCGATGGTGCTCTTAAGTGCCTCGTTCGAGTGAAATACCTTTGTCCGTTAACATCTCGTCGGCGAGCTTCTCGTTAGCCCCGAAATCGCGAAGGAGTGATTTGTGAGAGAATTCGGACTGGTTCTGCTTGTAATACTCCGCCTTTTCCCTGAACTGCACGAATAACATGTTTAGAAACACCTCGATGCAATATTTTATCCACCTACCCGACTCAATATTACATTCTTAATTAACCAAGTTCCCTCTGATGTCATAATTCGATAAACTCGAACCTAATTAACATCGTCATCGGGAACAGCGTTACTGATACAATTCGAATTTTTATCAATTTCAATTTTCCTCATTAAATTCAGAAAATAGTTACATCGGAACCTTCGAACAGGCATTTAATTTTAAGTATAGAATTATAAATACAGAATTAATTCATCGATTGAAATCGTTAAAAATCGAGTCTGCTTTTATCGAATATCGCGAATTATTCGTGGAATGCACTCACTTTGTCTTGGACTAAAGGATTGGCACCCAGGTGAAGCAAAAGGTTATAGTAATGGCCGTTGTCAGCGAGGGTTGCCGCGTAGTGCAAAGGTGTTCGTCCATCGTGATCGATTGCATGAGCGGTTTCTGGAAACCTGCCTGCCAGATACCTGAAGAAAACATGAAAGATTAACTTAGTTGATGAAAGGAATCGATAAATCTTGATATTTCACCCTTATACCTTTCATTTCTCGTGGATGTTCCAGTCGTGAAATGTCACGAATAAATACTAGCATTTCTAACGCAACTCTCGAAATGTCATTATTAACCCTCATTGCGAGGAATAATTTACTTTGCATAACTAGTGACGTTGATATTACATTTTACAGAGATCGACGCATCGATAAGGAACGAAGAAATGAATTGTTTAGACGAAGAAATGGAAATTAAAAAGGGAAAAGAAATAGAAGAAATTAAATATGGAAAGTCGTAATTAATTACCTGATTATGGTGGTGTTTCCAAACGCAACTGCAACGTGCAGAGGAGTTGCACCATGCGGCGATGATCCATCTCTTGCAATGGCAAACTTGCGACGATCCAAGGCGCTTTGCAGGTCTCTCAAATTTCCTTCTCTGGCTGCCATATGCACAGCGTGAATTTTCCCCTAAAACATTCGGCAGATATCCCAAATAATTCAAATCTGAGAAACGAACAAACGGATTAGTCGACAATAAAAATAGGAAATAGAATTTTATGAATTAAGAACGTGAATCTTAAAAATACAAATTTGTAGTATCAAAAAATAATAATTGATCATGCTACAGCTTAACATAAAAACCCATAATTCTTGCCATCTTAAATTTACAAACGAGTTCTTGGAAGCCATCTGGTTACCCAACCGATCTTCAATAAAAATACCATCCACTCTCGCCCGTGAAATCACAAATTAAACTGGCTGGAACCGACCATAATGTCTACATTGGCAATTACCGGGTAAAAAACCGGACGCTAATTCGACGTGATTTGCGTGCAGTAATGACACGTCTGTTTATGAAAAGGTGAGGAGGAAGAAGAAAGTTTCTACGCGTAATACCATGTACGATGGGACGCGATCGATGAACGTCTGAAGCTCGGAATTGCCCGAATGTCGACCGACCAGTCTTCTTCCTTCGCCGTTCAGTACCAACGCTGCCAATTGCTCCATGTTCCCGGCCTCCAGCAGCTTCTCGATTTCCGGGTCCGCCGTCATGCTGCCCTCGTTCAGCTCTGCCTCCGGAAGCTCCTCGTGCTCGCCGACGATCACCTGCTAATCATTTGCAGGTGCAAAACCATGCGCACGACAGCCACGTACCGATCGATACGGCAAAATATTAATCGCACCTGACAATCTAGATACCGTAAATCGATCGTTCGCGGCTACCCTGCGTTTCGTCTTGCGTGTGTACGCTTTGCTGTCCGCACGAAACGCCACCAATTACACCGAGTCTCTTTGACAGTTCGATGGTTGACGACTGGTGTCTCTAATTAAGGCGTTATTTCGCCACGGTGTCTGGACGGTAGTGGGATGATTCGTGACAATGGGAATTGACCGAGTTCTCACTGGTTTTTGGGTTAATTAGATGGGAATCGGACTTTGAGGGTAGCTTCGAGGAGATGGAAATCTAATTGGTGTCAGTGTCTTTGTTATTTTATATGCGAAGAAATCAGAAGATATTTCGAAATTAAAAAGCGATATAGAATGGGAAGTGATCTGGTGGTGTATTTAAAAAATTGGAAAAATGAAAATGCTCGGTGAAATGTACTACAAGTTCGATGTCTCTGTGTCTAAACGTACGATAGCTAGATTTCTCTGCGAGTGATCGTTCTTTCTTCAAGGGACACGCGAATCGATATTTAAAATACGCGAATGAAATTGAAAAGAAAGGAACGTCCCGGATAAGAGAAAATTTGCTGTCTCTGCTGACTCGATTAAAACTCTGACGGAAAGAAAGAAATTACGTTTTCATGCGTTTTGTCTGGGTCTGTAGAGCAGAAGTTACATAACAGAAGTTCCTTGCTCAGTCAACATTTATTTATTCGTATATATTTGTGCGTGACAAAGAACATACTGTATAATATCTCCATATCGATCGTCTCTTGCTTCCAATACACATGACACCCCTAACTGCATCCTGTCACAACCGCAAGCATGAGCTCCTCGTTATGCCTACTCATGGGCACTATGTCGGCCGACTATACACGAACGGACAATCGAATCCTAGAATCTACCGTCTATGCCTTCTCGTTTCTAATACTCCTTGCATCGATATTAGGATCGCATTATAATAATACTTATATTTTATACTTCTCACTCAGCGATATAAGTCTCGTCATAAATACAAGTCTATACTTTTGTGCTATGAAATTCCTGAAAATTCGTCTCGTCTAACAAGTTATGATGACTGTACCTGATCTTCCTCGTTTCCCGGATCATCGACGCCAGAGTCACCGGTACTCGGCTCGTTTCTCTCTTCCTGCTCCGCTTTGTTTTCCTCGTCCTGTTCAGCGGCCTCTTCCTCCTTCGCTTCATCCGCGTCTACCTGTTCTTCTTTATCCTCTTCGCTCTTACCCTCTGCTTCTTCGGCTTTCTCTTCTTCGTTCTCCGGATCGGGATTTTCCTCTGCACCCGGAATAGCCGGCCCTGTCACCACGTCGTCGTCCGAGGATCTCTCTTCGGCGTCCTCCACTTTAGCCTCCTCTGTCTCCTCGTTGTTCTCAGGTGCGTCTTCTGCGTCGTTCGACTCCTTTGCATCTTCCTCTGCTTTCTCTCCATTCTCCGTGTTCTCTCCATCCTCCGTGTTCTCCACGGCCTCCGTGTTTTCCGCATTCTCCGCGTCCTCCGCATCGCCAGCGTCTTCCGTGTTCTCCGGATTTGTATCGGCCTCCGTGTTTTCGGCATTTTCAGCGTTCTCAGCGTCGTCCGCGCTCTCCTGCTGATCCACCGGCTGATCTTCCTCGACATTTTTAATCTGTTCCATAAAACGATTAAAAAATCCGAGCTTTTAAAATTCTTCTTTCCCCGATTCCAGCGCAGCCTGTCTTTTCTGAGAGTTACTTTAATCCATTTCCGATAGGCAAATGTGTCACCGGGTTAATAAAGTTATCGTTAGAGTAAGGGAAATTGGACCGTTTCGACGATTTTCTTATTCTCTGAGCGATAGGTTAGAAAACGTTGGAGTATTTGTTATAATACCTGTTCCATAGATCTACTGAAATTTTTCGTCGCCGATTCTGCGCTGCCGAACGCGCTATCGATATCCGCACTGCTGACCTTCTTCATTCCTCGAGATATAGATTCCTCTGCTTCCAGGATCCTCCAGTCCCAGTTCTTGGGGTACGACGTCCCGGCGACTCGGGGCGCTTCCGGTATCACGTTCAACAGCGACTGGTCCAAGTCTGATGGCCGGTTCTTGTAGAAGGCTGGTGCCTTTAGTCTCTGATAAATTTAATAAATCGCCATAAATCGTTTTATTGGAGATAATTGCAATATATGAAAATTATTCTTTACTCTATGGAAATTATTTTTTAATTAAATCGCAATTTGTATCGCAATTTTAGTATATTTTATTTTACCATGATTGGGGAATGTAATATACGAAATACTCACGTGATCTAATTTACTTTCGTCAGCCCCGTATTCCGTTAACAAATTATACAGAGTTCCATCATCCTTCGCTCCAGCTGCATAATGCAATGGCGTCTTCCCATCGTTGTCCTGCGCCTCCACAACGGAAGGATTCTTTGCGAGAATTACCCGTGCAATTTCCGTGTGTCCCAGTCCAGCAGCCTGTTGACAATCGAGTGTTTCGATATCGGAGGAAAAATAATAAAATTATCAAGTTTGTACCTTGTGTAGAACGTTCAGGCCATTGGCATCCTTGCCGCTGAGGACGATGGGCGATGTACACTCCACTTTGTTTCTAAGTCCTTCTAAATCGTTATTCACCGTGGCTGCGTGAATATCTTTCGTGGTACCCTGTAATATCATTTTTATATCAGTATAATAATATTTTTACGTTGGTATATTTAAAATAGACGACAAAGTGAAAGAAAAGTATTCGAACTTTATGTAATTTCATACCGATTTCTAATTGATCTCAATAATTTCGAGGAAAGAAGATTGGGAGTTTGGAAATTACTCTTTTAAAGTATTTATTGCAAAGTGATTTCGAAAAATTTTAATAGTAATACGAACCATTATAAATGGCACAGCTTCCAAAAATTTCTTCACGCGTGGATTGTTGCTGGTCTCCATACGCAACTTGTTTCCATGGCCTTCCCATAGAACCTGCTGCAACTTCCCTAGATCTCGATTGTGAATCCATATTCTGATATTGGAAGGTTTGAAATCCAAGCCTAGAAAAGAAGAAAAACACTTTTCGTTCGTCGTAATATAAAATTTGATTAATTCTATAAATTATATAAATATTCGTTAATTCGATTAATTTTTGATCGTACTGGATGCATCCCAATTTTTAAAATTATTTTAAGCTATTTACTTTCTTCGTTTCACTTCGTATCAGTGTCTGCTCGATAACCAAGTTCAATATGTTTCGAGTCACCGAAATTTCATTGAACGAAGTACGTAAACGATATCAATTAAACGCACGTGCCTTTCAGCTTAATTGAAACATCGAACTCGATAAGATAGGAAATAAATATGCGGCTCATATATGAAATACGCCAGAAAGGGGGTAAAAGACAAGAGACATAATAGCATGACCTTTTCTCTTCGAGATCTAACCGCCTCGTTAATTATTTACAAGTGACAAGATTTGTAACTATACATCGCGTGTCGTGGAAATGTGATAAATGTTTTAGATACCAGGGAGTCCTCTTAGCAATAGACATCGATTTTCTGTACAATGCCGGCCAGTGTTTCGGTGTAAAAACACGGAATAAAAATTTCTTTGACCCCTTTTTGTTTTCTAGAATGTATGTATTGGGTTGGCAAGAAAGTAATTTCGGTTTGCATCGGTAAATAATGTTAAGCTTGTTTAGTTATTCTTTTGTCAATGTTAGAATTTTTTTCTTTTGAGATATAATAGTCGATACCTTTAGGTTGCTATTTCGTGAAATTCCGTGTAATTTCGTTTAGAACTGTCAGTTCACGGTCAGTCTTAACATGGAGTGCAAAAATAAGCATTTTCGACACATTTTACCTTTTTATTTTTGCATAAAGGCAAGAATGCGACTGAGGCTCATAAAGAAATATGAGAAGTTTATGGTGTTGATTGTTTAACAGAATGCACGTGTCAGAATTAGTTTAAAAAATTTCGTTCTGAAGATTTTTCACTGAAAGGTACCCACAACGTTCTGATCGACCTTCTGAGATTTACGTACTTGGTTAAGCTTTTTGCAGATAAAAACCAGAAATTCTATGAGCGCGTGATCATGAAGTCACCAGAAAGATGGCAAAAGGATATCGAATAGAATGGAAGATATTTGACTGATTAAAGTTCATTTACTATATAGAAAAAATTGAGTTTTATTTCACACTAAGAAACCGAAAGTACTTTCTTGCCAACCCAATACATGTACATATGTCTTCGAGGAATAGGAACATCGACGTCAATAGAATGCTCGTCATCATGGAGTATCTCGAATTATTTAAAGAACATGGTACATTAATAAATCGAATACACGTGAAACAATTGGACAAATTTAGAAAAATCGAAGGTACGTTATCTGTAGCAATTATAAACAAGGAAACATCCAACCGTTCCATTGTATTATCTCGAGTGCAATTATCTTCCTATCAACTTTCTATCCAATACAGTTATCTATTTTTCTATCTATCTATGAACACTTTTATAAATTGATCATTTAACGGTAGAAAAATAAAATTGCTTGTTAGAAATAGAATATTTTTAAAGATATGTTACTGCGAATCGAGTTACCTTAAAATTCATAATAAATTTTGCTAATTTTTGTCGAGAGAGCTCATTCATAATATTTTTTTGAATTTTTTTTCGAAATTACAAGTGTAATTAAAAATTGGTAAGATTTATCCTTCGATCTATGTAGTCTCTCGCGCGTTTTCTTCGATATGCTAACGAAAGTGCTGGAAGCTGAGAATTTGATTGTAATTTAGAGCACCCGTTGCAGCATTGCGAATGAAATAAATATTTTACAATATATGTTCGGTATTTCCAATGAGTCATTGATTTAGCTTTAACACGTCAATAATACTGGGGAAAATTGGACAAGATATCTCTTGTACGCGTTCGACGAAAAATTACGTCGATAATCGTACTGCGTGCTTCATGTGCAATAAACACTTGATCAAGTGGCACAGTATATTGATAATCGAGAAAGAAGTTATTTACTGCAGAAACACGAGCAGAAAACCCAACGAAAAATGGAACAAAACAGGTTAAGAGTTAATAATGGTGACAACGATAATGAAACGATGAAATCTTCCGCTACGAAAATTCGTATCGTCAATTAAATTAATATTAAAGTTATTCAGCTATAGTTTGTATATATCTGAACATAACGTATATTATAAATAACAATAATCAGAGTGGTACGATAAAAATAAATATGCAGCATGAGTTATTTAATTCTGTCACCTGTAATTAACCACCTATTTATTGTACAAAAAATTTTTTAAATAATAGTCGGAATTAAATGATGCACTCTGAACGCCACTAATACAATGTTTTTTGTCAAACTACTGTTTTCAATAAATGCAGAAATGAAAAATTTAGGACAAGTCATTTCGTCTTGTTCATATTTCAATTCTACTGTTAAGAAGAGCCTAACTCAAATTAGATTCAAATATGCAAAATCTGCAAATTTTGTCACCAATATTATGTATCATTAAATATAGTCGATTTGGATAATTGTCAGGGAGAATAAAAGACAATGAACGTTGATCGATTTAATTTAAATTATAATAATCGTGCTAGTCGGGAGTGACGTTTTATTTTGACGTGGATCGCGTGTTCCTACAGTGAATTAATCAATTTTTGAAAAGCTAACCGAGTACACGGACTCCCTCGCTCTCTGACACGTATCCTCTGCTTTCTCGGTAAATAGATCAATCAATGTTGGCTGAAATGCCGGTGTACATTGTACGCATTGCACGTTGCGCTCATGTATGTTATGTAAAATACTGCCAGCTTGAATGCAACATCGAGGTCCGTCAATTTAAATATAGACCCTGTGTCAATCTTTACAATTCAACGATGGTCATGTTTATGCCACGATTTCGAACCACGCTATTTATTTTATGTTTCAATTTCACATCATCGACGGAACATTTTATATTTTATTATATCGATGCTCATCGAACAAGTGGAATTTATTTCGAATTGGAATGTTCAGGAGGTGATAAGTAATCGAGCTATTCGATTACTATATTCTTTATTACTATATAAGTAATCGAGCGATCTCGAGCTATTCGAAGAAGATTCCAGTAAATGAAATGATTAAGTTAAATTGAAAGGAAATTAAGAGAAATTAATTTCAGATCCACTTGTGTGTTATTAAATTAAATTAATGATTCACGAAAATTATGAATAGGTTTAGTAAAATATATTACACTATTCGTTTACTATTCATCGCGAATATATTTGAAAATGACCTATTGTATACTCAAATTTGAAACATTCTTGTGTAATAATTAATATCTAAACTTTAATTTTTAAATTCGAATGTTTAAAATATTTAGAATATTTTTCAATATTTCGACTTGATCGTATTTTAAAAAGAAATATGGAAAGGCAAGATAAGCGAGTTTCAAACGAGACAAACGACTCACAAATAGACACAGTTCTGAGAGTCTTGGCTGATTATGAGAGTAAACTCTCGGCAAGTTTAATTTACCTCAAGTTCCAACCATTTATCGAACATGATCGTCCACTATGCATCGAAATCGTCATTGATCTACGATGAAGATTCACCTTCAACTTTGTTGCACTTTCCATTTACATTTTCTACGAACAATTTAGTATGCAGCTTCGAACAGGTAATAGAAGGAACGTTACAGGAATTTTTCAGCAAACCGACTTGCTTGTCGATTCTCAAAGGAAATGTTTACGACATGCTACAGCTTGTAATTTTCCTTCAAATTCTCTCTTATACTATATCTGAATTTCGAACGATCGTGGTCTCTTTATTTCTACCATTTCTTTGTTAGAGATGTCAATCGTCGATCAATTAAGAAAATAATTTCTTTTTATTTAATATACCTAAAAGAAAAATATCAATTTCTATATATTTCCAAATTTCGAAAAATCATGGTCCTTTTATTTCTGCTATTCTTTTGTTAGAAATGTCAATCGTCGATCAATTAAGAAAATAATGTCTTTGTATCTAATATACCTAAAAGAAAAATATCAATTTCTATACATTTCCAAATTTCGAAAAATCATGGTCCTTTTATTTCTACCAATTCTTTGTTAGAAATGTCAATCGTCGTTCAATTAAGAAGATAATTTCTTTATATCCAATATACCTAAAGGGAAAAAATCAGTTTCTATAGATTTATGAATTTCAAACGATCATGGTGCCTTTATTTCTACTATTTGTTTCTTAGAAATGTCAATTGTCGTTCAGTTAAGAAAATAATGTCTTTTTATTTAATATACCTAAATGAAAAATACCAATTTCTATATATTTCCAAATTTCGAAAAATCATGGTCCCTTTATTTCTACCATTTCTTTGTTAGAAATGTCATTCGTCGTTGAATTAAAAAAATAATTTCTTTATATCTAATGTACCTAAAGAGAAAAAATAAATTTCTATACATTTATGAATTTTGAACAGTCATATTCCCTTTATTTCTACTATTTTCTCGTTACAAATGACAATCGTCGTTCAGTTAAGAAAATAATGTCTTTGTATCTAATATACCTAAGGGAAAAATATCAATTTCTATATATTTTCAAATTTCGAAAAATCATGGTGCCATTATTTCTACCATTTCTTTGTTAGAAATGTCAATCGTCGTTCAATTAAGAAGATGTCTTTATATCATAACACTGTAATAATGTCAATACAATTTCCACGAATTGTTGTTTTCGAGGGTTGCTAAATAATTCATTGGTCAATCGACCAGGGCATGTCGTCTCATCGATCGGAGCAGTTTTCCTTGCCTTACAAATTTAAGTTCTATCGATTTTTCCGGGTCATTACCGAGAAGATTCTATAGGGTATAAGTCAAGGAATGTATAGCCATTAAAGGCGGGGAAAGAACGAAGTGCACGATGCAATGTTGCCATCTATTTGTCAAGTCATTTGCAATTGATTTGAACAGTAAATCGACAATTAATTATCGGGACACCTAGTACACTCATCGTTCGAAGTAATACCAAATTTCATAATTAATTTTCATTCTTTAATTTATTCTTTTCTCGACATTGATACTATTTGGTTGAAATAATTCGTATATCATTCGATTAGTATAATTTAACGTTTTATATTCATTGTAAACAATATTGTTCGTTGAAATGTTGAAATAAAAAGGTTATAATATAGGACATTTTTTGCTGCAATTTCACTGATCGTGGAAAGTATAGCCGATTGAAGCATTACTCTGAAATAGAGTCAAACATGATCGAATAAACACGTTTGTTCGACAAAGTTGGAGAATTATATATCGATATTTAAATATCGATGCAGTTTCGAAAATATAATTTAATAATTATTAATTATTAAATAACGATAATTCCAGAATAAATCTCTCTGTTATTAAAATGATTTTATTTATGTTTGACCCTTTTACGTGATATATTACACATTTATTATTCAGCTAAATCAATATAAATTTAGAATTTAGAAATATATATAGCTTCGAATACCCAGTTTAGATTTACCAAGAACTGGTGGGGATATTTAATCAAAATTACTCACATTCCTTGCCAGAGCTGATCTTCCGGCGAGACATGTTCTCCGCTTCCGGTAGTTCAATCTCCGAGCTATGTTCCAAATAGTAAGCCGCAGGATTGCCCTTTTTGTCGCAAATACTCGCGTCGCAGTCGTTTTCTATGAGGACATCCCAAATTCCCTCGGGATCCTTGCAAGCAGCGCAATAATGCAACGCTGTCCTTCCTTCCTAAAAATTAGCAAACGAAAAATCTCAATTGCCATCTCAACCATCTATAAAATACAAGAAAACTCGAAAATTTGGGAAATTGAAAAATCCTCCATACGATATTTGCAAGAGATTTCCTAAAATCTATAATTCTTAAGGAATTAATTAATTATTCAAATAGGGACTTGCTCGAAACGATCCTTTATTTCACAATTTATTAAATACGAATGGGTTTCTTGAAATAACAACACTTTCAAATTCTTCTAACTTTCGAAGCTTTGCAGTTTCAGATTCTGTGCGAAATCTGTTGACATTCACGTCTAGTGAAATATAGAAACACCACCGAGCACCTTCCATAGCTTTGCACCAAAGAAAATAAATAAAAATACTAAAACCCAGAAATATTAAAAAATGAAGTACACGAAATCGAGGAAAACAGAATTGATCATTATTATTAACTTAATATGTTAAGTTAATTCCCAGCTCGTTTTGCTTTCCGTTCCCTTCGGGTCCAAACTCGGCCGCCAAGTGGGCCATCGGATGAAGTGTTCATAAAACTCGGAAATACTGTACTAATTGTTATAACAGGAATCCCAAACGTTAGGTCCAAAGATGGCGAAGAATGTAACACCGAAAGTTAGCACCTCTTGGTCCTAGTTTGGGCCCGTTCCTGAGGACCGTCTGGGCCCGAACGAAAAGTCTAACGTCTTAATAGCATTTAACGTGTTAAATATCGATTAATCCTTTTACAAAAATTACTTGTAAAAATATAAAGAACATCCCACGTTCATCCTATAACACTCCCTAAAATCTTACCGGAAGCACAGTGAACCTAGATATTCGTGGAATTTGAACAATTTTCCTAAAAGGGTATCCAAAACGTGTCTGTGTTATCACTGAATCAACGGATTACCTTAAACGCTTTTATCAGACGCGATAATTGCTCGAAACGTAATCGGCTTATCGAATCGTTGCCATAAACGATCCCTCGTAGCTTCTTAAAATAACTTCACCGAACGGTAGTTCCCGGCGATAAAAAGCGTGACTGCCATTAGAGGATGAATATTTGAGGGGAACGGCTATGTAAAACGCGAAGCCGGCGACGGATAAACGGTGAATATAAAGGTTGAATCGAGATCGAGGGTGGGAAAGGGGTGAGAAGCTGGCGTTTGCCATATTTGAGGCACTGCGTGCGCCTGGACACGAAGTCGGATGGCTGCAGGGAAGAACAGGTGGTTTACACTTTGTTATTAGCCGAGTCACGCGATGCGGGATGGACGACCGTCGTTACGAAAAATTACTTTTCGATTATTCAGCAGTCGGATATCTCGGAAGAAGCGCAAACATCATCGTCACGACAGGATCGTGACGCTTCAACGATCTTGCAAATGGCGGAGGAATTCTTGCCGCGAGTCTTCGTCCTTAACGATCGATTGCTACGATAATTATAAATATCGCGAGAATGATTTCTCACTTCTGACAAGTTTTAACGTTAAACCTACCACTGTCAAATGACTGGGTGAAGGAAAGCGAAGTGAAACTTTGTTTTACCGAGAAATGGAAGAAGGAGAGACGTTGAAGAATTGATTAGGTACATAGAGAGAAAATTCGCGAAGACCAGATGGTAAGACGATAACGTTCAATGCGGAATTTTTAATGAAAGTTTTAAAAAAGTTATCGAGGTCATGGTAGGGTTAGTGTTAACCCGTTGACTGTCAGATAAATTCTATATAACTATAGTTCGTTCTGCCAGAATATTTCATCACGACAGATCGTAATGATACGCGAAAATAATATGTATATATAGTCAAAAATATAAGCAAATATGGTTTTAAAAATTAAATACTTTCGCTAATTTTGGTATTGTGACCATCAATACGTGCCCCGACGCCATTAGAGCGAGGCAATAGAGTATCAGTGTCCTCTATGGCAGTCAACTAATTAATAAATTTCTGGGGCCAGTTTTGGAATAATTGAAACAATTACTTGAACTTAAAATTGTTATGTAGACACGAAACTTACTTCAGGTTTATATGTTTTCCTCTTATCCTCGTTACCGGGGTATAAAAGTAACGTTGAAGGGGTCAGTGTGTTGAATATCGATCTAGAAAGTTTAAGTTCATCTCTGATCTTTTTCACAGGCAAATTATAAATTAATTCGTGGCTCACTTGCTATAGTGGAAGAGATAAGCACTCGAGTAAGTACCAGTCGATTAGGAGTATGATTTTCTCGAGTATAGATTTCGGGTGCGATAGGGGAAACTAGAGATAAAACGTTATAAATTTATCGCGAGTCAACGAACAACGAGTGTGTAAAAATTGTAACGAAACTCTGAATAAATAGTATTTAATACGTGTAAATAGTAAATAGAAAGTAGCAGCAACCGAGAAGGTGCTCGGAAATTCTGAAAAGTCTGACACGAATGGTGCGATACTTAAAAATCAAGGAAAATTGCACAACGACGATTACTTTGTCTTTCTGCTGGACAGTGATAGGATAATTTTCCACGAGCCACTCGACGATATCTCGATGATCGTGATACACGGCTTTGTGAAGCAATGGCGTGCCAGTTGGATCTTTCGAGATAGCCAGTTTCTTCTTAGGCTCCTCTGATATCAGCTTCTGCGTTTCGATCAAAGAACCACGCGAAACCGCGTCATGCACGTACGAGATTTTCGTCTGAAAAATAAAGAAACGATATCTTAGTGTCACTGTGTGACCACGAAAATGCAAAACACGGATTTTTCTTTCCTCTGTAATTCGGTAAATACAGTATACCTTACCAGATAATTCGGGAGTCCTTTTAGGAAGACTCTAGTCCTGAGATCTGGAGAATATTCACCTAACAGACGAGCCCCTCGTCCTTCTAGAACGACATGTTCCAATCTCTCGAGTTCTCCTCGTTGTAACCAAGATTTTAACGTTGTCGCATTCATCTGCGCAAGAAAATTAAACGAATAAATTTCACGAAAATCGGTAAGTTAAGTGACTGGGAAGAGTGTTGAAATTTTTCATCTAGAAAGTTCTAATTCCTCCCACACGCGGCCACAAATCAATTCTTGAAACGCTCGTTATTGATTCTCCATCAGGCTTATCCAATCGAAACTGTGTGTGACCAAGCTCGTATCGAATCGCAGATTATTCGACGCGATACGATTTATTCCTAAAATTTTGTCACGATATCCTAAATAAATATTAAATTTCATGGGCTGCCAAGATAATTCCTCAAGCGACCCTGTTAATGAAAAATTCACGAATTTTTATGGCTACGCAAAGATTAACGTTTCACGTGATAATTACCCTATAATTAAAATAGTAAAAATAATAAAAATAATTAAAAATATCCCAATGTCAGAAAATAAAATCGACTTAAAGATGGGAGAATTAAAGTCTAACGTGATACCTTTAATTAAAATAATAAAAATAATAAAAATGATTAAAAATATCTCAATAAATATCCTAAAATTATAAGATAAAGCGGACTTGAAGAAGATGCAAAAGAATGGAATGCAAATGATCGTATTTCATAAAAATGAAGCATAAAAGAAGGTAGACGACATAATTCTGTTTTTCCTGTTTCAACGACCGGTAGATCCCCGTGTTTGTTGGTCGCGTGTGAAGCCAAATGTGACACAAATAACGAGTGTGACGCTATCGCTGTGAATTTCACGTTTTATTCGCGTGGTAAAAATTCACAGGGGGGCGAAAGATGGAAGGTTTCCACCATTCTGTGTAAGTAGAACACGCATTTATCTACATCGCTTCGCTCCTTTCCAAGAAGTGTCCAGCTTTTAAATGGAATCCAATTTGCGAAAGCATTTGACAATTTCAGCAACGACGAGGCGTGAAGTGAATGAAAGTCGCGATAGAGTGCATGCGATTAATCGCAAATTCGATTACAACGCTTCATCTTACGTGGAAATATCGTATATTCTCGTAGCACGTCCATAACAAAATGGCATAGTAATTACAAACAAATTACGCACACTTCATTAAGTAGAGATGGAATAATCGACTAATTTGCGGGAAGTGTGTTAGGAAAATGTATTCCAGCGACGACGTAATTGCTTCGGTACCTCAAGGAAAAAGCTGAACATGCAATTTAAAAGAAGTTTATCTCTGGTAATTTCTTCGGTAATCGAGAAATAATTGGGAGTAAAAGTAATAAGAACAAAGTGCAGAACATCATCGTTCGAAATATAATAAATTTGATTCTTATCTGGGAAGAAAAAGTCGAAATTGGAACAATCGTAACTTACGTAACATTTCTAGTAAGCCGAGGTACTTGAAATAGTAATATTGCAAGCAACGTGCAATTATCTTTACAAACATGCAACGCCTTCCATTCATGAAAGCAACAATTTCAAAGTATAATAAAAGAAGGACAACGATCCTGAGGAAGACGATCCTGATACGAAACACAATCTAGAGGTTACAAGAAAAGAATTTTCAAATTAAAAAAAGGAAAGGAATTTGGAAAAACACACGAGTGCAGAAATTACAAGGGGAGTGCCTGCGAAGGTACTTTAAGAGGTCAAAAGCGCGTGGAAAAGCATGAAGCGTGCGCAAGGTGCATCGTCGATCTTCGACCGATCGTTCGGTTCAGTGGTCCCCGAGGAATTACCTGATCGACTTCGTGTCACGAGTTTCTTGTCATATCGGAGTCATAGTTCGCGACACGGTGCAACACAGGTGAACGCGTCGCGACGCCACGAAAGGAATGGAAATGGAATCGCGAGCGACGAGTTAGAAAAGAGAACGTGCGATACGAGGAAGCGTCGCGCGACGAATGAAGTCGATGCCGTGCGTCGCGACGCCACCTGTGAACACGTTTCCATAGAATTCGTGGGGTCATCCAGACCCTGGACATTCGATATATATGCAAGATGAACAGTCGCCACGCGAAACGCTGTTTTCGAAGAAAAATTTTCTCTTTCAAGAAAAATCTGATACATTTGTTGCTAACTCTTCCTATAATACTCGAGGACCTTTTATCACAAGAATGTAGGAACTATGTTATAACATCGATAACGCCTTTTTACGTCGAGGAAGATGATTTTTATGGCGATTCTAAGGAAGCCTTTGCGGAGGAGTGTCTGCAAATAGTCGTTTAAAATGTTTTCGCGATATGATCAATATGCGCAAAAACATTTTTTTAAAGAATAAATTTGGTGGTGTAAAGTGACGCTTGCAATTTTCGTGATGCAAACATATAATTTTGGAAGTTATTCTATAGTAAAATTCATGACGCGTTTTTACGTCGAAGATCTTTCTTATGGCAATTATAATTAGGCAAATAGTCGCCTAAAATCATTTCGCGTTATGGTCAATACACAGAAAAAAATTTTTTTAAATAAAAGACAGACGAATTTGGTGGTGTAAAATGAAGATTGCAATTTTCGTGATATTGTTTCCTTATTACACACTGCAAAATCTTTCGTTCGAACGAATAGCCACGCGAGAAATGTTCCCCTGCGCAAAAGATTAACATGGTCATAAATTCGCGTAATAAATTTGTATTGAAAATTTGATATTTTAATTTTGTCATTTTGTTTTATTTTAAACTTCATATTGATTATCGATTTTTGTAATTTTGCTGCATGTGTCCCACATATTTAAACAAGTGGCGTCTGAGAATCGTTTATCGAGGATTTTAAAAGTCTGGTGTCGATTTAATCACACAGATGAGAAAGATTCACACGAACACATTCGGGAATTAAAAAATCATCGACGATCGATCGATCAAATTTTACGATGAACTTTATCTTCGATTTTTACGAACTCATTTTTCTGTTTTAGTAAAAGATAGAGGCAGGTGCGAGAAAAGTGCGTGAGTCACTAGTTCGATGTTCGAGAGGTACGTCAGAAGGAGTTTTTAGAACAAATTTAATCGGAATTTTCGCAAAGTCATGCAATTAGTGATTAAACAACGATGACGATCATTACTCTACAAATCAACGAGGTATTTTAAAGTATTGCGTAAGGTTAAATTAATACACGAGAACCTTTAATTTTTAATTACTCTGGAACGTAATATAAATTTAACAAAATATTTCCCTAACTGAAATTTCATTTCTGAAATTTGGTATATCTTCAAATTTCTCTTCATCTTAATTGCATAATATTTCATAAAACAATTGCCGCAGGAATGATTTCATCGTGTTTCTTCTTTTTGCATACTGCTTTAAATCTGCTATTTTCTCTTTGTTGAATTCAACAGTCGATCAAGTAAAGTATATTTATGGATAAGATAGAAATCACAAGGACTGGAAATACACTTGTGATCCTTGAATCACCGTCAATCCGGTTGAAAAAGGTATACAAGGACGGCGCGAATTTGTTCGGTTTTTCCCCTTACTGTTTGTAACTATCGAAGACTAGTAAATTAGACGATAATTCTAATCAACTAAATTGCGAAAACTGTTTCACAATATGAAATTACCATATTTTATCAATACAGGAAACGAAGCAATCGATGCAAGCCATGTGTAAAATAATCATGAAATTTCTCGCCAAAACTCGTATCTCCGTACAATTACCTTCATCTTGTTTTAAACAAACTTGTTCCTTATTGTACGCATAGCAGACATCATATACACTATGTGACATTAAATTTAAATTGAAACAAATTCGATTGAAAACCTAACTTATTCGAATGATACTAAGATAATTCCTTAAAGCTGACACGAGAATCACTATGTAGATGATTTATGTATCTTAAAAGATAAGAAGCTCTAAAAATCTAATTAAAAATTCTCTTAAATAAATTTAAAAAAATTTAACAATCATTTATACGGCAAAGAAATATTATCATTTTGCTGAACACTTTCATTGCAGTCTAAAAGACAGTTGTTCCTTGAAGAAGAAAAGTATCGCATCGCGAGGTAAATAGTTAAACGATCAGTTTCATATTTAAACACGCAGTTCACGGTTTCTCTGTAAATATTCATCGCAGAAATTTACCCAATCGTGTCTCCCTTTAGTAGAAAAAAAAAAATCCATAGGTCGGAACACTTATTTTTTATTCATCGTTAACGTCCCCATCAGCCCTGGAACGGCTCGAGACTTAACGATTATCGACTTCTCTGTTCGATGCTCGAGATACCGATTGTTTATGTTCATTCGCTAGTCGTTTACCTCGTTTACTTATTTAACATGCAGCTCGACCACCGGAATCGATAATCTCTGGAGCAATGACACATCGATCACGTACGTTGCGTGAATCTTGTGTCGATCCAGTTACTACTAATGAGATATGGAATCATCGCACGATGCAATCGCCGGGGAACATTTGCGTTAATTGCTCGATATCGAAGTTTCGACAAAGTCGAGTGTATGTCGAACACACGCGATTTCGATGCGAGATTGCGCAATTTTCGGATCGTGTTATTAAATTATATATAATGAAGAGAGACGCCTCTCAGTCGCCATTTAATCAGATCTTAAAGATGGATGTTAATTAACCCTTTGCACTCGACCACTTTTTGGCTAAAGAAGGGTAGGAGTTCAAAGATTTTCTGCTACAAAGCTGAATTCTATTATTTTCAGCAGTAAATAAGAAATTGTACAATAATTAACACGTAGAATTATTTCATTTCGACACCGCGCACACTGTTACGTTATCTTAAATTTGACATATTAATTAATATAGATCTTCGAAATTTTATCAAATGGATACTAAAGGGCGCCTCTCGAGTGCAAAGGGTTAATATGTGAAATTTACAATTACCCAACGATGCGTGGAATATCGAAGTAAAATCTACGTCTTAATTTGCATACGATTTCTTATTTAAAAATATCGTCGATTTTATGGCAGGAAGACTTCGAATTATTATTTTCCTGTAACGAAAAAATCGCCGAGTGCAAGGGTTAAGGAATAACGATTGACAGAAGTGACTTTATATCGAGATACCTTAAAAAGTAGTTTTAATATATGGAAGAATAATTAACTGGAAATAAACTACCTATGTCAGATAATATAAAACTGTTTAAAAAATTCGTTTAAAAGTCATACTACCATAAGGCGAATAATTGATAATAATTATTATCTTCGTAAATATATATTTCTTTCAATATTTCGAACAAAATAACTTAAACTGTCTACGAGAAATAATTCACGATGGAATAAAATGAAATATTATAGAGTAAAATAGGCAGTACTATGATCTACATATTTTGCAAAGCGTCTATTGCGTACATAAAATTCTGAAGTTCTTACTAAAAAACAATCTGCAGGATTTTCCAAAGCATTTCAATTACATTTAGTACCGTGCTATTAATTTTTATTGTGAACACGTTTGATATATCTCGCTGGTATAATAACATCGTAAATAATCGGAAATTGGCAATGGCGTGAAAAAAGGAATTACGAAGAAGAGTAAAGTGAGCAAAATGATCAAAAAAGGAGACGAAAATGTGAATCTTATCTCTATTTAACAAACCACCTTTGTTTCTTCTGAATTACACCATCTCCAATAAAGACTGTACAACCATGCTGCTTACTAATGGTCCTTTGGTTTTTACCTCGGGCTGTGGTAATCGGTAGCCATTGTGAGAAATATTTTTGCAAAAAGGCACATACGAATCCTAAAGTATCCGTCGGTCGACTGGCAACGCATAGTTTTCCACGTGTCCCAGTCAAACACAGTTTCTATTATTCAAGACTAGTACGCTATCTATGCCCCTATTGAGTTCGCAACGAGCAGGATAATGAAGTTCTATGGTCAATGCGACCGATCAAACGTGAACTGTTCCTTCAAACGTGTTTAATTCGCGCTATAACACTTAACTTCGAGCACATGTTACCTCAAAATGAAATATTTCCTTCAAAATGGAATAATTCGTAGGAATTAATTCACAAGAATCTTGAATTCACGTTTGAATATGTGTGTCACTTCGAGAAGAGATATTTGTCGAAAAAGAAAATGATCGAAAAAGGGAGGAGGAAGTGGATGAAATTTATTATCGTGTACGATGTCTATCATAGGAAAGCTGAGAATTTAGAGACGTATTTGACACCGGTATTTTAATGTTAAAGTTTTCCTTTTGTACAATGCTTATTGCTGACTCACGATGCATTGAATCTTTCATTAGACGAACGAGCATATGCTCATCGTTAGACTCGGTGTTGATGTAGCATATATAGTTAGAAATGTGACTTAGACGTTTGACAATTTGACACTCGTTTAGCCATGTTCCCTTATAATCGCGAAGATTTTTGAATAAGAAACTGGTTATATAATCGTGATGATTTGCCGATTTTAGATGACTGTGAACGTGTAAGAACAATTGTAATCGAGACGTGTAACGACGTTCCTGTCTTCGATTTTTGAAAGACCTGCAAATTCCAAATGTTGACACATCGACTGACCTAATTTATTTTATAAATTGCAAGAGTCAGTCGGTATATCAACGTGCCGTGTGATCAAGCTTGTGCTGTAAAACAGTGATTCACATTTGCAAGATGGAGAAACAGATAATAATTTCTTCGCTCGTACTGGTTTTTATTTCACTTGTCATAGCTAGCGGTAATTATAATGCGATAAATTATTATATTTGCATTTTTATTCGTGCTTTACGTGTCTTTCTGACGCGATTAATCCATATAGAAATTGGCTCGGACGAGACAGGTCTCGAATGCAGTGGTCGTGCTCATTACAACGTGACTATGTCTGCTTATTATCCTGATTTTAGCAGCGATGACGAATCCGACTACTCGGATGCCAGGATGAAGAAGCTGAGGACTCTGCAGGTTCGTCGTCGAATTTATTCCTATCGAAATATTTTCCACGGCAAATATTTATATATTATGTTATAAATATTTATATATTATATTCCTAGGCAAATATTTCGCTAACGCTATAAAATTCCCTTTTATTTCTCCCTTTCTTTATTATTTCACGATTTCCTTATAGCCAACAGCTCGGCAACTACGGTATAACTTTGACTCTTGACTTTTTAGTTTTACTATAGTTTCATAACTTTATTCGCATTGCTGATGGAAATACTGTTATAAGTTTCGTCGTAGGATTTTCTCGATGGCCGCACCGAATTCGTCACAGTCTCCATGGACCTTGATTCAGGGATACCATACGGCACCAAATTGTGTATTCCCGAATTAAACGCGAAATTCCTGCGAAGGATTCCACTTCAGGTAATACAGGCTTAAAGCTCAATACTATATACTTGTCACAAAATAACTGCATCGCATTCTTTAGGCTAGAGACAGAAGCCATTACAGCGACGTTAAAACGAATTCACCGGATTTCTCTCATCTGGACATTTGCGTTCGAACCGAGGAAGACACGTATGACAATTCGGTAAATGGCATTGTGACACTTTACTCATAACCATTAGAAAGAGTCACTTGATTATTATTATAATTTTCAACATTTGTAACGCGAGATGTTAGGGTAAAAGCAAGATTTGATTTTATTCGAAGGAATAACGCAATACGGACAAACATTTGTCTAGAATGAAGTATAATTATTCGATCGACGTCCAGTTAGGCCATGTTTTAATCAGATTGTAGAGATTGTCACCTGGACAAGACGTTTGCGATACTTGTCGATGGCCAAGCAACTTATAATTCTCTTGTATTTTTCCAATAGCCACACCGTATGTGATTAAATCCTTAACTGCTTTTATCGCCGCTTCATTTGGATTATGACCTGCGAATATTTTATCCATGGTTAACATTTAAGAAAGGAAAAATTTGTTTAATTAAAAAGAAAGCATGAGGATATTTTTTTTTTAACTATCTTGATTATGTACGAATTTTTCGTTTAGTTTTACGGTTTTCCTTTAATTGTAACTTTGAAAAATGAATTTATTCGATAGCAGAAAACTTACCAACGAAATTGCCAATCATGCAAATTCCAATGCTCTTCGAGTTGTAAGGCGTCGAATGTGCACCATGTTTGCCCCATCCTCTTCCCTCATAAATATTTCCGTCCTCTCCAACCAAAAACTGGTATCCTATGTCTGCCCAGTTATTTTCGTTCATGTGATGATTCTAAGTATAATCGTAAAGACAAATGATAAAATATTATTTTAAGCTTGCATTTATATATTTTCTTGTATCCAAAATAATCTTTCCAGACCAAAGTAGAAAAATATGCGATATTATGTATACTATATATATATTTCTCGAATTTTAGATATTCGAAAAAGGGGAATAATTTTATTCCTAATCGACATTCGTGTAACTTGTCCGTCTGTATACACGAGAATTGGAATTTAATCTTATTCTGACAAATTCTAAACAAGCGATTATCAATCGTTTATTCAAAGTTCGTAATCCGATAAGTGGGTAAGTTTTGTTTACTTACCTGAAAACTTCTTATCCTGGCCTGGCAAATCGCTTGAGTCGTGCAACCATCGGTAGCCGAATGATGGATTATAATAAATGGCGGTGGATCGACTGCAAGATTTCGTATGGTCGATTTCGGTGCTTTGGCTCCCCATTGTGATCTAGATATTATGTTTGGACGTACTGAATATCGAAACAAATTAACAGAAATTAATAATTCTCTAAATAAACATATTTCGGATTATTTAAAAGCTATTCCAAGTGTGTTATATAATTTATATTATTTATATTATAGAGTCAATATCGAATATCGAAGTATCGATATTTTAAAAAGAATCTATAGCTAAAATGAACTCGAAACATGTAAAAGATGGTTGCAAGATTTCGTATGGTCAATTTCGATGCTTTGACCCCCCATTGTGATCTAGATATTATGTTTGGACGTACTGAATATCGAAACAAATTAACAGAAATTAATAGTTCTCTAAATAAACATATTTCGAATTATTTAAAAACTATTCGTGTGTTTTGTAATTTACATTATTTATATTATAGAGTCGATATGGAATATCGAAGTATCGATATCTTAAAAAGAATCTATAGCTAAAGTGAACTCGAAGCGTGTAAAAGATCATTTTAACTCAGTTTGTAAATACAACGTGAAACAATGTTGAAAATATTTTCTTAAATGCATCGCGTAACAAACAATTAAGTAAAATTTTCCGTTTTAAACGATCTGCCTGCTTTAATGTTTAATTCAAGAATTGAAGGAAACGTTCTTGCAACTGCTGCTTTGTTTTGTTTTTCCTTCGTCACCTCTTCATTTTAGTGATAGACACAGTCATGGTATATAGAATCTAGACGAGACAACTCAAAATAATGATTTCCTCTGAGCGATTGAATCTTTACTTTGCAGCTACGGTAAATTATCTTTGCATGTACGTTTTATAAAGGAACAGTGTCATCGCACTGCATGTCGTAACGATAATTATCATGTTTTCGAACGGTTCGTCACGAGTAGTCAATCTAGTCCCTGAATCGATTAGACGGGGAATCTCATGCAAACTGCTTCTTAATTAGAATACTTTGAACAAGTAGATACCCACTGTGCGATGATAACGCGGCAATAAATAAACACTCTTGTTTACTAATTAACAAGCGGAATCTTTTCTCGAATATTTCATCAAACTTTTCTATACGAACGCAGGTAGCCATTGCAAACCCAAATGTATCGAATAAATATTTTTTTCTAGACTAATTGTAACCAATTCGTAAGTCATAATTAATTGTAATGACGAATAGTCTACACGATGAGACGAGCCATTGTACTCGAGAAAAGATCCTGAGAGGATAAGGAAGAGAATAAGGATACTTTACTGTAAAATTTACAACGATAAAGATCGATGGATCTGTTCGAAGACTTGACGATTTTGGAATTGTGAATTGATTCGAAGATGATATGGAAAGACTTCCACTGTTGTCACTATGCGACACTACACGACACATTGATGCGATTTTCAACGATTCTCAAAGAACAATTTATTACCTGGTGTCTGATGCACTGCACAAAACAGCTCTTGACAACTGACGAGTAGAAGGAACAAGAATAACTTCATCTTCATTCACGGAGAGGTACTGGCACTGCTAAATTGTACACGTATCTATATACGTGCATGGAGATTTATATATAGAAGATCATCGAGGTGAATTTCCTGAACTTTGACCCAGATAACAGAAGTTGGAAATTCCTTTCGACAATTAAATACTTTTGTAGGTTTACATAGCTCTTCACAGATTTCTGCATGAAATACGTACCACTGCAGAAAATGTCATTATAAATTATGTAAAATCAACATAAAGGAAGCAGTGACATATACTTGTTGTTTTTTTGGAGGAAACACGACGAGATAATTCTCGAAGCAATAATCTGCTTAATTTCATCCAACATTTCATTTATTTACTATCTTAACGTGGAAAATTGTATAACATCTCACAGATTTGTATTATATTACAAAAAACCTCTCAATTCATTCATTACGCGCCACACACATGGAATGTTTCTTCAGAATTATTTACATCTACATACTATTATACAACAAGAAAATCGGGGATATATTACGAGAAGTAGTCTAACATTACCTATGACCTTATTTATAAAATATGCGTTGTAAATCTGTTAATCTAACTTTCAACAGATATCATTCGTTTATACTTAGTCAACTATGCCCATATTGAACTAATCGGTCGAACGAAAAAATAAATAGTAGTTAACGAAGTAACGAAAACTTTTATATCGCATTATTATCGTTAATTGAATCTCTCCCTGATAGTACGATACAAATACTGTAAAAGACTTCCTTGACGTAGTAAATGTGCGAGTTTCTTTACACGTTTGTCACGCTCGTTGTCCAACGTTGTACATCGATTACAACAATTTTTTATACGTTATTCTTTAAGATACTGATATCGTTAAATAGATTGAGTCTGCTCGCTCGCGTTTCACATTTTTCACTTATTCGCGTATTCCGCGATCATAGAGAATTTCGCCGCATTCCTTGGTACGGGACAGCAAGTCCATCGTAGATGGGTTTGCAGGTATCTGTAAAGCACCTCGCCCGGACACACGGTATTTCTGACTTGTCGGTGACCAATGATGCGATAATCTTCGCTGATTTTGCCAAGAGACACTCCGTAATCGACCAAAGTGTTCACTGCCTTTAAAGCTACTTCGCTGGGTAAGAAATCTGCGCAAAAGATCATTGTCACGCGATATTAGATTTACGAATTTATTTTTAATCGAATGGTACCTGGAACTCTTGCTGCACGATGAAAATTAAAAAAAGTTTCCAAATTTTATTTTATCGCATTATATAACTGTTCCTTGGGAAGTTTTTGAATTTTTCATCGTGGAACCGTGTTTAAAAATGTCTCGACGATTACAAGAATTTAAGATGACAGATATATCGAAGTTTCTTTCCATCTTGAATTTCTAAATTTTACAATTTTCCAATTTTTAGTAGCATGAAATCCGATCAAATCGCATTCGTTCCAAATATCATTATTTTTTGGAGATATTTTCATAGGTGTTTTTCAGCATTTTGATTAGCTTCGATAAATACTCACCACTGAAATCACCAATGATACATATTCCAATGCTCTGGGTGTTGTAACCAGGTGCATGCGCTCCGACATAATTCCAGCCTCGCCCTTCGTAAACGTTTCCATCCTCGCCGATGACAAAATTGTAACCAATATCGAACCAGCCTTGGCCATCCAAATGGTAATTTTGGTAGCTTCTTACAATCTCGGAACAGGCTGCTTTGTCGTAACAGTATTTAGCAATGCCTCCGTGATGAATGACCACATACGGAGTTGGGGTCACTTCCAATAGGACTTGTTCCACCGGTGGTCTGGCTCCCCATTCCTTTCTACTCACTATGTTTGGAATCACTGCACACAAATGAAAGTGTTCTTCTGAATACTTCGATTTCCGTATAGTTGAGTGATAGGTCAAATTTGATATAAGATATGATTTGACAATGATTAGAAACAAGCACTTTAGTTTACAAGTGAAAGTATCTTGAACACTACATACAGATTTGTAACATATTTCAGCCAGATTTCGAATTTTATTACGTCGGTTTGCAAGTGTTTGAGATAGAACTGAATTAAATGCAGATTTGCCACTGAATAAAAAAATATTTACAAATAATATAAAAATTAATGATATAGTTTATATTATTGATATTTATTTGGCAGAGGTAATTCCTAATTTTTAGCAAACTGACACAATCACGCTACTTCTTACCAGAATCGTTTTTAAAATTCCCCCAGGAGAGAGGCACACCGTCAACATTTTCGATCGGCACGAGCAATGTTAGACCGTAGAATATAAGTATGAAAAAAATAGGCGATTTCATAATGCTCGACGACGTGTTAGCTCGTGGTTAAAAGTATAACTGATTGAGAATCGTGAAAGAGCGCCGGTTTTAAACGAAAAATTGATCGCGGCCGGGAAGTCCCTCAGAAGCGACCGTTGGGTCTTTTAACCCTTTCCCCTCTTCGAATCATTGTATTACGAAAACAAGTGAAACGAATTCGTTGGAACCGACTGTCGATATACGTCTTTGTCCAATGAATATTGAGAAAACGAGCCATAATCTGCGCAAGATAGAAAAATCCAAGTGATAGAACAACAATACAACGTGAAGTATTACCGTGATAAGATACAATACTCGATAATTTCACGATTGTTTATTAAAACCTGCATTCGATAATGGAATAGCATACAAAACGCACTACAAAATAATTTACTCAAATACTCAACTGGTTAATTCGTTTTCTTCATTTCTAAGCACGTTGAAATTTTTAGAAATCATTAATACGCGATTTTATTGATAATAGGTATTCGTTATCGAGAGATAAAAATTTCATGACAAAACACTACCTAATATTTAGTCGTTTAATATAAATATATCTTCTATTAACATTTTCCTGATATTTGTCAAGTGCAGCTTGAACATTTTATCCGATTTGAATAATTAATGAAAGTAACGAAAATGCATATTCAACGTCTTAGATATGAAAAAGATTATAAGCGTCGAATAGTGTTGAAGATAATTATGGAAATTTCGGATCGGAAACTACTGTGAGTATATTGTTGAATATTCTCTTTCACTTCAAAAGAACTATAAAACTAAAAATGCATTTGAAAAGAATTGTGGTGAATGTTCAATTATAGGTTCAACTATGGGTTCAACTATACGCATTAAGAAACTAATTTAAAGTGCTTATTCAAGTCATTCTACTTGTTATTCCCTCGTTGTTTAGAAAAATATAAAAAAGGTTTACAAACATGTTCAATAAATTAATGCTAAATCATTAAATTGTTAAACTGGTATTAAACCAAAAGCTACCATCTTTTATCATATAATGTAAAGTCTTTAATTAAAAAAATTACTTCAAAATTATAATATCGGGAAATCACGCATTACTCAATGTGATATAAAATCAAACGAAAAATTATGTAGTAAATATAAAAAGTTTTTACAAGATTAAACAAAAAGAAAAGAAAATATACAATTCTAAAAAAAAAGTTTATCAAGGAGAGATGAATTTTTAAAACTTATTTTTTTAAACGTTACTTATGTATTCTTCCGTAGAGGTCGTTGTGTCTTAAGTCGTTTTCTCTTCCTGTTACTTTACCGACAATACTTACCAATCACTCTAAATTCTTAAGTTACATGTATATCTTACATTACTTTTTTAAATATTTACTTCCCTATTAATATCTTTTTACTTATAAATATAACAATTGAATAATTTGAGAGCTGACGGAAATATATTTAATAATAAAATATTGTACTATATTTTATTCGTGACTTATCATAAATAAGATATAAAAAAATTAATAATTTACTAGCTAATTAAGGCGTGATTAATTTATTAAAATTACAAGATGTTATCTTTGAATATTTGTAAAATTTATCTTGTAATTCGATGCAGTTTATCTTTCAGTTTAGATTCGAATTATATATCGTTAAGCCGTGATTTGATTTCCGTCTCAAATTATTTTATTGCGTATTAGTATTTCACAAATAAGTATGGAAAAAGCTACCGAGTGTAAGATGTTTAAATTCGGATTTTCGAGTAACAAGGAAGATGAAGGTATTTTTGTATCCTGTCTTTCTATACGAGTAATTAAAATTTTCAATATTGAAAAACAATTTTGAGGTTATACTTACTTTATGTTTCTGCATGCGTGTAATTTTCTAACGAAGCCTCTATCGAATTAATATTTTAAGTGTTAAAAAAAGAATTGAACATTCTAGAAGAAATTGTCGATACGAAAAAATCGACAATTAACTGGATATCTGCTTCAAAAGTAGAAATATCAGAATTACAACTCGAAGAACAGTATGAGCCCAATGATTATGTAGAATGTTTAGTATTTCCGGATTGTAAATTAAAACTAATTAAATCGGAAAAGGCTTTGCAAGATTTACAAAAGCAAAATTGTACAAATATTATAGAAGCGGAATTACAACATTCTGATCTTATTCCCGCTAAATACGAAGGTAGACTATAATTTTTTTTAAAACAAAATTGTGTATTTTTGGAACATAAATTATACTTGTTAATATTTGTGTTGTTAAAAAAAGTTTCTTCAACATCCACGATAATAAAAAATTGCTGAATTACACAAATTCTTGTACCAAGGTGGTTTAAAAATCTGGGAATGCAGTTACGATCTAGGACAGTATATATTCGAAAACAATATCGATTTCCAAGACAAATTTGTTTTGGATTTAGGATGTGGCACCGGTATTATTGGTCTCATTGCTCTTCGTAAAAATTCCATTGTTCATTTTCAAGATTATGTTCGTATTTGGTGCAGTAAACTTGTGATATATATTGCTATCAAACTACTATATTATTAAATGAACTGTGCAATTATTTCTGCAGAATGTTGAAGTTATTAAAAGTGTAACGATTCCAAACGTCTTATTGAATTTTGATAATCGAGAAAATGTATTAAAAAGATGTCAATTTTTTTGCGGCGACTGGGAATCGTTCACGAAATTATATAATTCAAATAACGAAAACGAATCCCCGAAGTACGATCTCATTTTCACGAGTGAAACGATTTATAATCCTGATAATCATAAAAAACTATACGAAGTTTTCAAACAGAAACTCAAACAGGATGGGGTGGGGCAAGTACAATTTTTAAAATCTGAACTCAGTGTAGATTCTTATAAGAACAGAATATAAAATCAAACACATAATGTTTCTAGATTCATTGCTGGTAAAAGTTATTATTTTGGTGTTGGAGGAGGAATGAGGCAATTTCAGAATCTATTAGAAGAAAATGATATTTTTGATGTTCAGATAGCATGGAAAAGTAAAAAGGGTAATCAAATATATCAATTTTAGTTTAAACATATAACTTTCAATTTTTCTGAACAAATAATTGTATGCATATATATTTTTAGGATTACAAAGAGAAATTCTAATAATTACAAGGAAATGACGTTCGTAAACTTACCTAACTCGTTATTGTGGAATGTATCACTTGCATTTATACATTTAATAAATAATCAACTTTTTTTTTAAATCTATGGAGATAGTCTTTCATAAACCCAACCGTTATCTCCCTTATGAACGAGTACATTATCAATTTTTTCGTTTGGTTTAGGTCGCCTAAAACGAATTCTGTCGTGTAAACGATCACTTTGGCCTTGCCAAAATTCTACAGAATGTGGTATGATAACATATCCGCCCCTGAAAATCAGATTAGATCGTTACTGTACATAGAAAATTTTCAATAACACAATATTCAATCTTATTGAATAAATAATTGAATAAATTACCACCAGTTCGGTCTTTTAACTTGACCCTCCGGAAATTGTGCTATTAATTCTCTTTCCTTCACGATAAGCGTTTGCCTACTTGCAATTACGTTACTTTGGTTACTGGCAATTGATCCTATTTGATTTTCATATGGCCGGCTTTGAAAGTAACGATCCGAGTCTTCTGAAGAAGTTTTCTGTACTTTTCCCTCTATACGCACCTAATACAAAATATTACGTGTATGTAAAATAGTAGATAAAAGATTTAAAGTGTGATTTTTGGTTGAATGATTTATTCGATCAGCTGATTGCATCTTTTCGTGAAAATACATAAATCGATGGTTCTTACGCTTCGTTTCAAAGGTTCCCAGTAAAAGACCACTGCCACATTAGGATTTTCAGCCTGAAAATTTAATAATTGTAGCATTTTTTCATAGTATTAAAAATGGTACATCAATTTGATATACTCACTAGTTCGCGGCCTTTTCTGCTTTCGTAATTGGTATAAAATTTAAAACCGTCGGTACCAAAACTTTTAAGTAATACAGCTCGTGCAGAGGGATTTCCATCTCTGTAAGAAATAATATTTTTTAAAAATGTTTATTAACGAACAACGACAAGAGGTTTATATAGCAGTACCTATTGGCTGTGGCAAGAATCATAGCGTTTGGTTCGAAAATTTGCGGAGTTTTGCAAGCTTCGTTGAACCATGCTTTAAATTGACCAATAGGCTCTTTGCTTACAAGTTGATCTTCCATGAAGGTTTCATTTTTGTCTTTGTATTTAATTCGCATACCTATAAGTATTCGATATTCTATTACTTTTAATCTCATAAAATATTACAAGTTTCGATGTATTATTAATACTGTGACATGTAGTTCTTCTCAATACATAAAGCACAGCTTTCCTCAACATAAAAGTAAAATATACTTACATATCATGCAATGTATACATACTCCATTAAAATCGATTTGCAAATTTTCTTAGTACATTTTTACATCTTAATATCTTGTTTATAGATTATTTACAAATTATTTTACAATGTTAATGATATTAACATTAAAATTACAATTCCGATATGTTCGTAGAAAAAAGTATGTATATATCATGATGGATGTTCGATAACAGACTACGTATAGCCCCGTGTTAACAATTGAATCATGTGATTGAATACACTTAAAAAAAAGTAAGTCAAAATTAAAGAATACATTTGGAATATTCGTTTTGTGAACCAGGTGTATAATATGTGTGTGTAGCTAATTTACAATTAAATTGATGGTAATGACAAAGAATTCTTTTTTTTTATAAACACAATAATTACAGAAGTGAAAGTACCTCCAACGTTAACCGTGAAGTTTGTATCCTGAACCGTTGGTTTCACAAATGACATTATGTGAAATATTTAAAAAATATTTATTGAACACGGAAGTATGGACTTGAGTGTAACACGAGATCAAAAGTCACTGGCGAAATCTAATAACGAATAAATTTATTAAAACATGAAACAATAAAGATAAACGTAACACACTTTATCACACACTACTTGTGTTAAGTATGAGTATTACACTTAGTACTAAATACATTTGATCGAGGTTATAGTCCCCCTCCTACACGATTTTGACCTTTTTAAGCGAAAGATGGCGCACGATGCCGTAAGCTACAAAGATTTTTTACTGATTTATTACATGGTAATTTTTGTGTACATTATACAAGTTTAATGTTACTTTGCAGCTAATGTTTTTAATTCATATTAGATCAATCTTTTGCTACATGTTCATTTTTGAATAAATTATGCATAACTAATAGTTTTTTCGTTGATGTAATTTGTTTGCACTTTTGATTTGAAGAATTGAAATATAAATACGCTATAGCAATACATAATGATATATTATAATGTGTGTAAATAATCTTAAGGTATTAGTTTTCAATTGCATAATTAGTCCATCCATATTTTTGTCTCAATTGTTATGATTCACTGCATTATCATATTATTCATTGCATGGATATATATTTTAAAGGGACTTTATTTCAAAAAATAGTTCTTTTTACATAACTTAATCTTTTCCCGTAAACAATTTAAAAAAATGCAACACATACGTCTTTTCAGCAACAATTATAACAGGTAGTATATTTAAAAATAACTGCAAGTAAATCGATTTATGTAAAAAATTCTGTTGCATATTTTCATATTTTGATTTCCATGTTTATTAATCAGCTACATGCGTATTTACGTGCTGTTATGTCTGTTATCTATTGATCATCAAAATGGTGTTTTGGAAGTGAAACATAAGTTTTGTTATTTGTATTGTATGTGCTTATTGTTAGATGTAAGGGAAAATATGTTTAAATTTAAATAGCTGTTATAAAGTTCGGAAATACTAATGAAATTATTTTTCATATATGATCAAGTAGTAAATAATATCGTTAGGTTATAATGAAATTATAGTAGAAATTTAAGGTATATTAAGTAGATGGTATAAAATTTAATTATTTATAAGGTGAATTTTGTATAAAACAATTATTTTTAATATATAATTGTTAAGAATTAAATTGTATTGTCACATTTAATTGTAAATATTTGTTAACCAGTTGAAGATTCCTATCAAAATATAAATTTGCATTTACAATAAAAATAATAAAATACATATTTGACAGTAAAAACGTTTTCACAAAAAAAAGTAACTTGTGATATTGAATAAGAATAGTAAATTGTACTATTAAATATGTGTACAAAAGTCAACAATGTAAGTTTCATTTATAATACAAAAATAATAAAATAGTTTAAAAAGTTACAAATAAATAATTTATTTGAAGAAATGAAAAACATTTGAATATTTTTATACAATTTTTTTTAACCAATTGTTTAATTGTTCAATATCTGCAGAAGTTTCAGAATCCTTATTGTATGCACTACATTCTGCAAATTCAATATTTATATCTAGATGAGAAAATTCAAAATCTTTTCCTTGCTCGCCAAGGAAAATATTTCTTGCTGATGCATCTGTAGCTTCCAATTGACTTGTTTTTGTCATACGTAATAAATTTATTTCTTTCTCTAATAAAGTCTTTATAACAGCTGAACCTTTTGCCATAGTCTGATCTTGTTTATTGCATAATATAAGTACAGACTTTTTTTGTATAGCAGATTCAGAGAGTAAGTTATATAAAAATCTGAAAGTCAAAGGGTATTTATTATTTCTATTACAGAATGTGATGACTTATCTCCTGCATGTACTTACTCTGCGACATCTCGAATATCCTTTTGGAAAGTTACTGAATCAATCACATAGACAAGTCCTTTTGCGGATGACTTGAACTGATCAAAAAATTTATAACGCAGACGTTCATGTCCTGGTATATCAACAATTTTCAAGGATCGCTAAATACACCAACAACTTTAGAGACCTATGTTTTCAGTATGTCAAAACTTACATTTTATATGAAATACTGAAGAAGCATTAATACAAACTTACATTATTAATTATAATGTCACCTACATTTTCTTTTACAGATGTATGCGTTTTAATAAATTTGGAACATAGTAGACGTGCATATAATAGTGTTTTACCAGCATCACTGAGACCAGTTAATAATATATTGTTTCCTATAGACCTTCTCCGGTGCCATATGGCAAACAATACTGAGATGAAGAACAGACATAAAAAAGATAGTAATGTTTAAGGCCGTGTTATTACTACCAAACAAAAGGTTCTATAGATATGAACTTATGGATCTTAGAATAAATGTTTAAGAAAATTTTTAAACAAAAATGTACCTATATTTATATTATGTATACAACGACAATATTATGTTTGTTTCATTACTTATAGCTATATTTATGATGTTCATAAATTACTGTGACTATAATGATATACATCTTTTCTAAATAAATAAATGTTATATTTATAAAATATTATAAATGGAACTGTGAGACAGCATATTATTTATAAATGTCATTAAAAAATTACAAACATTATTTAATGATATACGTGGAAACATAGAAGAGCATGTTATTCACTATTGAATAATAGTTGACATATGGAAATTTATTACATGTGACTTTCATGTTGTATATATAATTTGTTTAATTTTTAATACATGATCATAAAATTTGATAGACCCAAAGCATACAGAATTTATAACCTATGAGTATTATATTACATTACCTATAGTTACAATAATTGCGATAACTGCAGCTAATATAGCCATAAACTGAGAATCTACGTCATGGTCTATCAGTGGGTTCACAAACTTTTCCATTGTGAAAGGATTTTTCTTAATGTTTACCCCAGATCACCTCGTGGACACCAATTCCCGTAAAATATGTCAGCAATAGTGTACATTATAGTACAACATCATGCTGTATATTTATGACATACAGAAGCGCCATCTAATATAATGAAATGGTTATTCGTACATGCATCATTTATATTATGTAGTATAATATATATTATGAAAACTATTTTAATAACCAATATTCATAAAACAGTATTGAAAAATTCTGAAAGTTTTGTTTATGAAAATATTGACTATAAGTGGAAATACAAATAGAAATTTAGTAGTATCTTATAGAACATAAGAGAATTTTTGAAATACTGGATACGAAAAAAATTCGTTCCTTCTACAACAAGATTGCGCTGTGTTCGATTCAAGCTATACATTTAATTCACCAAATGAGTTGTGCATCTAGATATTTTCATGGGGACATTAAGGAACGAACGTATATTCGAAATCGTATTTCAAATACCATCAGCTTCTTAAGAGTAACTAAAATTTAATATTTAATTTAATATTCAATTATAAAAATATCACGTATCACCTATTATTATAAATGGAAAATTAAAGTGTTACATTCAAACTAAGAGTCAGAATTAGATGAGGTACACAGTAAATCAAATTAATGATTCATGGACAAAAATTTAATAAACAGAGGTATGAAATAAAGAATTTTCTACATCTTTCATCAAAAGAATATATTTTTAAACATTGAATTAATAAAATTATAGGAAGAAAGAATATAATTATTATTTATTGCTACAATAAATGAAATATAACAATTTTTTTAATTACTTTAAATCATGAAATTTTTAACATAAAACCATTTTTCAATTCTATCATAACTAATATTTCATGGGATATTTTATTTATTTTGTAAATTCAAATCAAAATATTGAAAATTTGTTATGCTACCGGTACGAATTTGCGTAGATCGTTGCCCATAATAGTTTTATGACATTCAAATCTTCGGCCTAGCGCGCGCATTGAAAGTGAAAGGCGACGCTAGCCTTTCCACCAATCCGCTGCTGCTTAGATGAAACTACTACGCGGGAGGGGAGTCAGTCTACTGTTGAAACTCAAGGCGGGTGGACGTTTCGTCTTGTTCTAGGTATGAAATTTGGCGCGTATATTTATTGCGTAATACTTTCATGTCTAATCTCTTACCGTTTATACACTATCATTAGCTTCATTCGATTAATACGTACTTATGTTATAACTTTTTGAACATTATTGTAATAATATTACGTAATTTTTCAAATTCTTTTTGCATCGCGTTTTTGAATTTGATTGTTAGTTACTGGCAGTTTCAATTATCAATTTTTACGACGAAATTTAAATATGATAGTTCAATTTTAGCATAATTAGTTACTGTTCGATACATTTATTTTAAATTTTTAATGTTCTTTTGTGCAGATTATTGGTTGATTGCAAAAATCACGTAAAGTGTACTGGACGCCAACGTACGTAGTGGAGAACGAAGTATAGACGCCGCCGAACGTAGCGGAGAACGAAATATGGACGCCATGATGGTTCGTCTTCAAATTTATTAAGCTTTCGTAAAGATAAACTTATTATACCGAAGCCAGATATAATATACATTTTTAAGTCCTTTTATTTATTAATTATCGGTAATTTGTTTGATGAATAATTTTACAATACGTAATTAATATTTGATTTTTGAATTTAAAATAAATTTATTAAATCGTGTTATATTTGAATAAGAAATTGAAATAACTCACATTTTATATTATTTCGGTCGCGAATAATTTAAAATGTCGTTATAATTTGGCCTTGAGTAATTATTTTTATTATTTCTACGAAAGAATTCGCAATTATAAACGCGAACATTTTTCGATACAAGCTTCGGAACGGTTATTGCACAGTATGATTGCGCAGATATTTTAAATTCTAAAATGAATAGTCTCATATAATTTCTTGCATTCAGTTATATCACATTGTAATATTTATCAAATTTTACATTTATTCCTGTGTATTTCAAATAGCCGTTCTATTTTTCACTCTTATCGTCAGCGAAACGAATAACGGTCAGTTATAACTTCATAAAAACAGCAGTACTTTTTTTTAATAGACTTTCGACAGGCTTCGACAGGCTTCGACAAGAATCCTCCCCCCTGCTCCCCGCCCACTAACGTTTTTCTTGCAGGAATTTTTGTAGTCGCGCGCAATGCGACCGTAGAGTCAGTGTTTTTATACGTATCAAGTTTCTCCTTCGGAGCCCTATGGCTATGCTCAGTATAAACATAACATTCACACGCGGAAGTAGAGTCAGTGTTTGTGCGCCGATTGAATCTGAAGCCGACGCGTTAATAATCCTTTATTTTTCTTTTTTTTTAAATGCATATTTGCTTTCTTTTCTTTTAAATATTCGTTACCGGTATTAGTGCCAGTTATTCCTTGGAATGGATTCAACGAAGCCAAGAATGTAAGTATATCTGTATATTGTAAATTAATTAATTTTAGTCTTTTTAATTTGTTTTCATAATTATTAATTATCAGAAAAAAAGAATAAAAATGTATAGAGTTCAATAGATTTTAAACTATTACATTAAAGTATCAATTTTTTATTATTTAAAACTTTTTAAATATTAAATTGTGTCTTTAGGAACAGACTATAATATCCAATGTTTTTTTTACAGATTTTTGCTGCTGCTATTTTTCATCCATCCAGTGATTCTACCTTCATGACAGCCTTCACGATGACGGTCTTCACGACTTCAGTTTTCTTCATGACTTCTTGTCGGCAATTGCAACTCACCATGCTCACCGCATCATTGGTGAGTTGCATGCATTTTGGTTCCTCTGGTCACTCAATCATGTCGTAGGATGAAAGGTCCAAATCGACACGAGTGATTGGTTGTATACGTAGAATTTCTGATGAGCATAGTGACCACGGGTATTTATTATACCCGTGAGTTGTAACAAAATGTCTCTTGTGTTTTATTTATTAATTGAGGATAGGTTTTCTTGCACATCGCGTTTTTGAATAATAATAATAATAACAAAAATGGATAGTTAGTTTGAGTATATTGACATGTTATATTAATAACATGAATAGTTTACAATAGAATAAACATTGAAGTACATATTTAAGTAATGAAATACTGAAGTATCTTGTAGTGAAGAAGTCGAATGCCCTTCGACTTCGTTATTATGAACATTATAATTATGATACAGCAACAATGATTATATCTTTTATCATTGTTGTTTTAAGAAATAAATGCGAATTCCATTTTTGTTTTTTTATAATAATCTTGAATAATTTAATTGAACGAATTTGAAATACAATAATAGTAGTATTAAATTTCTTTCGTGGAAAAATATATTAAATATTATGTGCAAGAAAACATTTCGCGACAGATAGATTTTGGAATCAAAGCAATAAATATGAACTCTATTTTTGTGTTTTCGAAAATGTGCTTTGATGAAGAAATCATCTGAGGTTATTTTTATTCATTTTTAAATTAAAGTCAATTATTTTATTACATCTCGAGTCCTTGTCTTTTCTTTCACAAGTAAATTCCTTATTCATTATCAATATTTTCTTTCAATATTTAAATTTAAATAATTCGTTAATTTTGTAAAGTAAAATCATTGCAGATAAGTTGCAAATATACAAGATAAAAGAACGTTAATCCGTTAAATAAACGCTAATCATGTTCTTAGATCAGGATTTTCAGGTTTAACCCTTTCCGTGTTCATTGCCAGGAACTCACTCACGTGCCCAGGTGCTACTTGTGTGAGTGAAAGGCAATGGACATGATGACCATAGTTCATAAGCTTGTAATAATTTTTGTGGCGGCTGACGATGAGTTAGGGTATCGTGCACGACGTATTTTCCACATTGTGTGTGTGGTTAGGCTGTGGAATTACGTCGTTCGTATAAT